>NW_015557059.1:235006-236632 GCF_001515605.1 Sinocyclocheilus anshuiensis | reverse complement strand
ACAAGAATGACTCCTAAGCGATTGAGGTGTTCTGTTGTTGGATGTAATAATGAACATAGCAGTCTTCATTTACTCCCAACATCTGAGCCACTGAAGACGCAGAGGATTACGTTTGTTTTTGAAGGGAATGCGCCCCCGATCTACATAAATGCATTTATGTTCGCGTGAATCATTCGTGATCCGGCTTCATCTACAGAAGAAGTGAGTATAAGGTTTTTGGAAAATGGGCATCCTATGACCCCTTTAAAATTAAATAATTGGCTCTAAAATATACTGTGGCGGTAACACAAAAATGGTTCAATTCAATGGCTATGTCATTAAGATGGTTGTTGACGGTTTAACTAACCTGGGCTGCGTTTCTCAAAAGCATCGTAAGCTTAAGTTAATCGTAGCTCCATTGGTTTCAATGGGTCTATGATATACTTAAGCTTACGATGCTTTTGGGAAACGCAGCCCTGCTCAGTAAGATTCTCCTCAAACTGTTTGTGCGCTATAGAACGGTTGTTGACCTGAAGATCCAAAACCACATCGAATCCCTATTACAACCAAATTACTGCTGCTCCTCAGTAAAATAATACTGATAAATCCTTGTCTGACGATGGAGATTAATGTATACAGACCTGAGAATCGTTTTCCATGACGATATTTCAGCAATTATGTCATAAGTTTGCTACCAGCTGTTAATAATCGAAACTAGAGATGCCAGATTCGCAAATGATTTGCTCTTCTGACCGAATTCTTCAAACGGGATTCAGAAGTTCGCCATTCAGTTTGATTCATTTGGACAGTTCACTCACGCACCAAAATAATAATGGATACTTTATAAGACAAAAACAGCGCTGGACGATTTTGTCTACATTTTCAGGCTGTGTTTACTTACATTATATTGGAGAAATAAAACTTGCTTGTCAGCCAAGGGCATGGGTTAATAATAGACGAACTAGAAACTCCCCTGAAATGCTCAACACTTTAAAGACACCTCAGGGGAGCACGATAAAGTCAAAACTGAAAAGTGTTCGTCGTTTCTTGCCTGACCTCCCATTAACGTTGTGCTTTTGCAAAAAGAACGCAACCTGTGGAGATTCCATTATAAAGCAATTTACTTTACCTACCGAGTGCTGCTGGCAAATTACTACCCAGAAACAGCTTTAACAGCTCTCGTCAGTGTCAAAATCATTGAGATGGCCAATCAAATCAAAGGAAGCGGGGCTTTACAGTAACAGATAGCGATTATGATTTTCATTTTATGATTTAGCGAAAGAGTGTGAGGTAAGATGTAACATGTAAGTAGCTAAACATATAATATATGTGACCCTGGACCATAAAAGCAGTCATAAGTAGCACAGGTATATTTGTAGCAATAGCCAACAATACATTGTATGGGTCAAAATGATAAATTTTTCTTTTATGCCAAAAATCATTAGGATATTAAGTAAAGATCATGTTCCATGAAGATATTCTGTAAGTTTCCTACTGTAAATATATTAAAACTTAATTTTTGATTAGTAATATGCATTGCTAAGAACTTAATTTGGACAACTTTAAAGGCGATTTCTCAATATTTAGATTTTTTTGCACCCTCAGATTCCAGATTTTCAAATAGTTGTATCTCGGCCAAATATTGTC
>NW_015557059.1:232092-234059 GCF_001515605.1 Sinocyclocheilus anshuiensis | reverse complement strand
ATTTGGACAACTTTAAAGGCGATTTCTCAATATTTAGATTTTTTTGCACCCTCAGATTCCAGATTTTCAAATAGTTGTATCTCGGCCAAATATTGTCCTGTCATAACAAACCATAATCAATGGAAAGCTTATTTATTCAGATTTCAGATGATGTATAAATCTCAATTTCGAAAAACTGACCCTTATGACTGGTTTTGTGGTCCAGGGTCACATTTGATAACTGGTTATAGCTACAATAGAAATGTTAAACGACCAACAGTGATATCCTGTGATGCAAACTAGTCAACATTTTGTCAAACTTCGCTTGAATTTAAAATAGAATGAACCATTTACGAGATTCACGTATTCAGTTGAATGTGATGAGGCAAGAAACGCTGTTTTGTGTTTTCAATATGTACACATCCAGCAAACACAGAACGTTCCCTAACTTTGCCATTTGTTTTTTTTATTTTGTTTGAGAACGTTCTTCAAACTTATAGGGAACAGGGAGTTTACATAAAGAAAACTTTCCTGACTAACCAACAGTAAACGTTAGAATGTTCTGGGAATGGAATGGAATGTTCTATTTGTATTTAAAAAATGAAAACAGTATTTGCAAATAGTTAAAATTGATTACAAAAAGTTTTCTTTATTTGCTTAAAACCATTTAAATCCTTTATTTAATTCCTTTAAAGACCATTACAATACACATAACCTCAAATTCTGCTGCTGAATGAATGCGAGACTCTCTGCTTGCGTAATAAGGCTTCTTTTAGCTGTTTTACAGTCCATTTTGGGACTGAACATACAGAAATGTTAGTCCGCTCCAGAAGCGCAGTAACCGTGAGATTTTAACAGGAGAAGAAAACAGCAGCAGATCAAATGTGGTCCACCGTGAAGTCAGTTGTGGCCCTGCTCTGACGTCAGCGCTTACTGACGCCTCGGCTAAAAATCTAGGCCATATTTAAATCTTCGAAATCTACGTCCTCCAGAGCAAATATGGATTACTTTAAATTTCACTTCCCGTTTCTCTCCACCGGTTTTCGGCCTCCTCCCCAGCTCCCCTATGTGTGCCATGCCTAAAACATTTTGGGACTGAACATACAGAAATGTTAGTCCGCTCCAGAAGCGCAGTAACCGTGAGATTTTAACAGGAGAAGAAAACAGCAGCAGATCAAATGTGGTCCACCGTGAAGTCAGTTGTGGCCCTGCTCTGACGTCAGCGCTTACTGACGCCTCGGCTAAAAATCTAGGCCATATTTAAATCTTCGAAATCTACGTCTTCCAGAGCAAATATGGATTACTTTAAATTTCACTTCCCGTTTCTCTCCACCGGTTTTCGGCCTCCTCCCCAGCTCCTCTATGTGTGCCATGCCTAAAAATATCCACTGCACTTCAAAGAGATGTTAAGTGTCTTCCAGCTACATCCAGAAACATTGGAGACAGACACAGAGAGGAAACTGATAGCTGCCGGCTGTTAAATGGTTTGACAAAAGCACAGAATGGAAAAATGGGCCCTGATTAAACAACGTGATCAGCAGTTAGGCTTAGATTTGAATGCAAAGCGAATGGAGCGCCTAAACCTCTCTTCACTGTGGCAAAACTGGGGAGATTTAACAAAAAGTGCCTCCACAGATTTACCACTGGGATTTATATTTGGAAACAGGGTAAATTATAGGGGTTGACTGGTTAGCATAGTCCATTTAGCTGCAGGTATCTGGGTGCAAAGAGCATTTTTGTCCACTGATGGCCATTCAGATGTAGCAGAACCTGACGAAACAACATTTTTGCAAGCAACATTGAAATCACAAATATTTCACTATCATCTAAATGTTTTACCAGTGACTGATTCTTTCTTAAAATTGCAGAATTTCTTCAGCTTGCTTTTGATTGAGTTAATGTATTGACACTGTAAACAGCAACACACACACACACACACACACATATATATATATATATATATGTTGCATTTTTACAAACTGAAATAC
>NW_015557059.1:203752-232040 GCF_001515605.1 Sinocyclocheilus anshuiensis | reverse complement strand
GAAATACTTTTTTTTACACAACTTGATTAACATTCATAAACTATACTAACGATAAACATACTTGCTGTAAATTTTATAGACAAACTCACAAAGTGGCAGAATATGATTAAAAGTAGCAATATGATTAAACAATTATTATTAGTTTGATATTATTTTATTATTATTAAATAATAATAATAATGATAATAATATTACTACTAATAATAATAGTTTATTCTATTAATATTAAAAAACAAAAATTGGTTTTATTTTATATTCATTCATTAATTTATTAATTGGTTCATTTTATTGATATTATTAAAAATGTAAAAATGGTTTTATTTTATATTCATTTATTAATGTATTTATTGTTAATAATAATAATAACAAAGTTTAGTCGAATAATAATAATAATGAATAATATAACAAAGGGGCAGAATATGATGATAAAAACATTATTATTATTATTATTTGTTTGATTTATTATTATTATTATTATTATCTGTTTAACGGATTAATATTAATAATTGTAATATGGTCTGATTTATTATTATTATTAATAATAATAATAATTCTAACACTTAATATAGTTTATTAGCCTAAATGTATAGGATGTTGACACACAAATACATAATTTAACTTCAAATGTATAATCCATTCAAACTTGAGGTTGATAATGGATAAATCCCACTCTTAGACATGTCAAGGTCATATTAAACCCCCAAATTAATAAATAAAAAGTTTTCATGAAAAAATTAAGTCTATTTTTTATAAGGACGTTCTCTGCAGTTTTCATAAGATTCACCCAACAAGCCGTTGTATTGATTTGTGAGTGTGTTCCTCTCTATTTGAAGCTGTTCTCTTCACCTTCACAGTGCCCTGTTCTCTTGTTTATGTAACAGGGAGATTTAATGTTTGTACGCAGCGTTAGTGCTTGCATATAATTCACACTATGGTTTGTATTTGTCATTAGCGGAACGAGACAAATGGCAGAAGTGACTGATAAGTGCATGCTAATGAGTGGAAAAACCTTTCAGGAATGAAACCGGATGTGCCACGGTGATGACATCAGAGCATCCGGTCCGCTGGCATCAAACACACATTAGCAGCAAATCGCCCAGTTTAGTAAACGCGTTCATGACTCGTCTGAGTTTATTTACTTGTGTGTCTGACAACGTATCAATTCACAAGAACCAGAAACTAAACTTTTATTGGTCCTAGTCTTGCGTAGCCAGACTTTTGACATTTTGCAGCTCATTCAGCTTTTTTAAACGGTTATACAATTGCCCATATAGGAGTCACACATAACTAAATTTACAAGCACACAAATGAAAAAACAGGATGAAATTTAGGTGCAACCTAACAGATTTCAGACTTTACTCAAGACTGAATTCACTTTACTCACAAGCCAACAAGTTTGAAAAATCTGCTCCTTTTGATTGGGATCATTTCCATTGAGTTTTTAACTTGTTTTGCTTTTTGTATTTTGCACTGTATATTTGAGGACTCGATTTTACTATAATTATAGACCAGCACAGAAAAATGCATTCAAAATATATGTGCATGGATGGTTGGCATACATATAGGTCAAAATTGTAATTCAATTTTTTCCATGTTCCAAGAGTAAATAAATACCTTTCAAAAATGGGAAAACTTTGAAATTTTGGCATCCAACGATGAATTCTCACCAAGGTTATAATAGTTAAGTAAAACTGAAACTAAAACTAAAAACATTAAAACATTTTGTTTCCTTACTTGAAACAAAATAATAATCACATTAATAATAATAATACTAACTGAAATAGAATAAAATAAAATAAAAACTTATTTCAGCTAGTTGACAACATTTCTCATTTTGATTTAGTTTAATTGGAAGTATAAAAAAATGATTCAAACTAAAATATAAAATTGAAAAATGACAAAAACACACAACAAAACTGCTAAAACTTTCACTAAAATAATAGTATATCAATGACACTAAAATAACACTGATTCTCCCCAGTGTTCTTATTGTTAATTAAAACTAAAAAGGTTAAAAATCATTTTCAGTAACTGTAATAATGCTGAAATAAAATACAAGTATTAGATAAAAAACTGAAAAAATTTAAAGAAATGTTGCAATGAAATGTTTAAATTGAATTCCTGATCAAAACATTTTAAAACAAATACTGAAATAAAATAAATGAATGCTATATAAAAATTAAAACGAATTAAATAAATGTAAAAATGACAAAAACGTAAAATCACTCAAACTTAAACTAGAATGAAAACTCAAAATATAAAAACTAATTCCAAATATTAATTATTACTAATTAATTTGCTACTAATATAATATTGCTTCCTGATTAATGTTTGGAAAACTGTTTGGAAACAGTCATTATAATAGCAACTCTGTGATGCCATTTGGTGAAGCTTGTGGTGCAGAAATCACCTTTTAATAGATAAAATGATGTTTTATTAGATGTTGCACCCCCTTGTGAGCGTCCCGGGCTTGAGGCAGAGAATCCAGAACATGCTGGCAGTCTTTCTAGAGCACTTCAAACTAATCAAAGCAATAGATTTTGTGAGCCATCCAAGTAATATCAGGTTTTACAATGCATTCTTGGAGCGTGCTGTAAGGCTGTGTCTGTAACGATGATTATAGACAGGCAAACTCACCGTGCCCCTCTCAAACACGCGAGTGCCGTGCCGATGAGGTCATGTTGTAAAGGGCAGATGGGGGCCGTGGAGTTTGGCAGGTGTAGAATCAGATGGCAGACATGAGGGCGAGCTGAAGCCCTGCCAGGACCGCAGATCACAGCCTACAGTTCATCTGTGGAGCCATACATAAAAGGCTGCATTTATACTGTCGATATCTGGCACAGATCTGATCTGTAAAGAAAGAGAAACACACATCTTATCTGAAATCATCTGGTTTGGGCCATCGACACGCCACAGGTTGCAATGCATGTCAAATTACAGTAACCCATATGGGGTGTTTTATTTAATAATGGCATGTATGGGAAGCCAAAAATGACAAAAGACAGTGAAAAAGTGTACAAACATACAAAATAAGCGAATAGTGTAACAGATCAATTTCATATCCAAATGTCACTTAAAAATGCATTTAGTTGCACTGCAGTGCACTGCGCATTGAAAAATAAAATAAAATCTCATTAACGTATTACAATTTTTCATTACTGCATTACATACCATTGTTAATAAATAAAATAAATATAATTACTTCATTACATCGCATTAATAAAATTAAATAATACTGACTTGTATTAATAAATAACAAAATGTATTAAATAAAAAAAACTGATAATAAAATAATTATAAATATAAATTAATATTACAATTATTAATATAAATTAATTTGATCAGATCAGATTTGGTTTTATTTAATTTCATTTTGTCCCTATAATAAATGTAATCAAAATAAATAAATAAATCAGTTTATAAATGTCACATAAAAATGTATTTAGTTGGTTGCATTGCTTTGAACCGAACTGAAAATTAAATTAAATTAAATTAAATTAAATTGAATTGAATTGAATTGAATTGAACTGAATTGAATTGAATTAAATTAAATTAAATTAAATTAAATTAAAATATGAATGAAATAATCATTGAAATGAAATAAATAAACTGACAATAACATAAAATAAATAAAAATTAATTAATTTTGGGCATATCAATTTTGGTGTTTTATCTAATTTCAGATTAACCTGTCCCTATATGCCACTTAAAAAATGTATTTGGTTATATTCAATGCATTGCACTGCATTGAAAATAAACTGAAAATGAAATAAAATTTTATATTAAAATAAAATACAAATAAATCAGCTCGAGCAGATAAATTCTGGGGTGTTTGTTATATCTGTTTTTAGATTAACCTGTTTGTAAATGTCACTTAATAAATTAATTTGGTTGGTTGCATTGAATTGCACAGCACTGATTAGAAATGAAATACTAAAAGAAAAACTCAAATAGTTTGGGAATCAATTTTGGATTTACCTGTCCCAAAATGTCACATTTGGTTGGTTCCCACTTGGGAAGATACATTTTGGGGTTTTGTCGAGGAAAACAGATGGGAAATATAAGAAAATAATTCTCTGCTTTAGTCCTTGCAGTGTAAATGCACCCAGAGAGTCTCAGAGCGTACAGAAGTCTGTCTTGCTTGCACCTAAAATAAATGTTTTTCAAAGAGTTATTAAAGTATTAAAAGAGCAACACAGCATTCTGAATGCGTACAAGCTCTTGCATTCAGTCACAACCAGGCTCGTTTTAAGATGCACGTGGATTAGAAACGGCAGGCGTGAGGTACTTGAGGTTTATTTCGGGGTTGAAACAACTCCAAGTCAGAGCACTATCAGCTCATAAACAAAAGTCTCGCATATGCAGCGGAAGCGAAAAAGAGGTGATTATATCATTGAGTCCAACAATAAGGACCGCAGTCCATTACAAATAACGTCATACTAGAAACCGAATCCGCAGTCAATTCGTGAAAATAAAGATAATTGAACATTTACGCTCGTGCAGAATCCCTGTCTCCGCTTTTAACACTTACTGTCTCATGTCATTTTCCTTAACACAAAAAGTGCAGAATGTGACAAGGATTTACTCACAGAAACTCTCCTATTCTCCGTAGATCACAAAACTTCATTTCACGGTTATTAAGTTCATTACAGCTGTCGTGCTTGAACGGTCTGGAGCGACTTTCGGAGGAGAGGTGAGAGCTGAGACATTACAGGCCAAACAAACGCAAGCATCAGGGAAGACGTTTTATGAAAAGTAAAGCAAAAGGACATTATTTCGCTTACGTGGATCATTATTCGGCCGCTAAACTCAATAGCACGTGGCTCAAAATAACTCTTATGGTTAATGGTTTGAACAAATGCCTAACCTTAAAGGGATAGTTCACACAAAAATGAACATTTGCTGAAAATGTACTCATCCTCAGGCCATCCAAGATGTAGATGGGTTTGTTTCTGCATCAGATTTAGAGAAATGTAGCATCACATCACTTGCTCACCAATGGATCCTCTGCAGTGAATGGGTGCCGTCAGAATGAGAGTCCAAACAGCTGATAAAAACATCACAATAATCCACAAGAAATCCACTCCAGTCCATCAGTTAATGTCTTGAGAAGCCAAAAGCTGTGTTTGTAAGAAACAAATCCATCATTAAGATGTTTTTAACTTCAAACTGTTGCATATGGCTTAAATTCGAATCTCTATCCATAATATTGCTTTCTCCAGTGAAAAAGTCGTCTCGTCTGAATCAGGAGAGAAATATGCGCAGATTAAGCGCCGTTTACAAGCCCAAAACAGCTCTAAACAAATGTGTTGGTGGATTTTGATGTGAGAGACAACAGGAGATGGACTTCTTTCACTGGAGGAAGTGTTATTATTGATTATGGACTCTTGACCAGAAGTGATGGTTTAAAGTTAAAAAGTCTTAATGATGGATTTGTTTCTTACAAACATGCAGGTTTTCACTTCACAAGTCATTAACTGATGGACTGGAGTGGTGTGGATTACTTGTGGATTATTGTGATGTTTTTATCAGCTGTTTGGACTCTCATTCTGACGGCACCCATTCACTGCAGAGCATCCATTGCTGAGCAACTCTGTTCCTTTAAGTATTAAACTTTTGAGTTTAGTCTGATCTCAAAAGCAGATAAAAGCAGCAGTTATTGTCACGCTACTGAAAAATAAGTTTACTTATTGAAACAGTCATCAAAGAACAGTTCATTAAAGCAGCCACGAAGACACACAATAGGCCGTGTTTCGTCTCAATGACCCTTTGAAAAGGAGCAAAGAGTGTTACTCTATTGATGCAAAGGTTATTCATTTACGATCGCTCTGAAAGTACAGATACAAAGACAGGTACAAAAGTGAGAGAAAGGAAAAGGACGAGAGAAAACTCAAAGGATGAAATAAATCACAGCAGATTTGAAATTAAGATAAAGACAAGACAGGGCATTTGAGGTGACCTTTTTTAACAGCTCTAATAAGTGTGTGTGTGTGTGTCTCTGTAACGCTAGTGTCAGTCTCAGATATGCTCATGGATAACAGACCGTTCACGGACTGACTGATGCATACTGCACACAAAAAAGGCTTGCAAAATCTGTCTGGTTTTACTCAATTTCTGGGAATGAAGATGCACAGGTTTTTATCAGTCTGTCAGGAAACCAAAGGCATGTTTACAAGTCCCCAGACCGTTACTGAGAGTGTTTCTGAAGAGGAACTGGTTGCTGGATTTGCCAAAGTTGCATCAAATTTTTTTTTATAAGTCTTGTCTGCTTATTCTGGCTTACATGTAACATCTTTTATAGATGAAGCCAGAACAAAGCGGAAAAGACTTTATGGGTGCTTTATATCTCGCTATAAGAAATGTCCTGGTCATATTTTAATTAGGCACATTTTCACCCCAAATTCTCTTCTCTTCACCCCAAATAAACTTTATTGCATTTCATTTTAAATTAAATGTTTTAACTAATTTTAGATTTACCTATCCCCAAATGTCACATAAAAATGAATTTAGTTGGTTACATTGAATTTCCCTGCACATTACTACTCTGCAGCACTTTGAAAATAAATTTTGAATAAAATAAAAATAAAATGTTTTTATGTTTGCATTGCATTACATTAAATATAAATGTCAAATATAAAAAATTGCATTGATAAATTAAAATTTAAATTAGATCATTAAATTATATTACATTTTAAATTAAATTAACATAAATTAAATAAATTTGGTGTCTTTTTTTTAGTTTAAGATTAACCAGTCCCTAAATGTCACTTCAAAATGAAATTGAACTTGAATATAAATTGAAAAAAAACAAAACAAAAAAAAAAAAAAATAAAATAAATTTGGCCAGATCAATTTTGGAGGTTTGTTAAATCCGATTTCAGATTAACCCGTCACTAAATGTCATAAAATGACAAATGAATTTGGTTGGATTGCATTACATTAAATTTAAATGTAAAATAAAATAAAATAAATTCTCATTACTGTATTACATTGCATTGCATTGATAACATAAAATAAAATTCTCATTACTGCATTGCAAAGCATAGTATTGCTAAAGAAAATAATTCTCATTACTGCATTACATTGCATTGATAAATAAAATAAATTAAATAAAAAAAAATAATAATAAAATAAAAAGGTCAGGACATCATTTTAAGTAAATTTAGTTTACTACACCAAATATTATTATAATTTATACTTACAATTGTACTTTACAGCAAATAAGCAGACAATTAGTAGAGGTGGGAGTTAAATTCACCCTCACAGACAGTCTGGGTGCATGAGGATACACCAGTACTACAACACTTTTACCCAGAATTCACAGTCCTGCTGGAAGACAGAACGTTCAGACAGACACTTTTTCCATGAAGCTCATCTTCAGTACAAAGCAGCAGATCCCGCACCTCTTTCACCTGCACAGATGCTCTAATTTAACCGCTATTTACACGGCAAGCTTTCAGCCCAAGGTTTGGACAGACGGGATCCATCTGTACTGAATACTAAAAGCCTGATGCCGCTGTGTCTGTCAGGCAGCCGCAGTCATCAGATATTCAGAGCGTGTTAGTATGTGCTGGTACCGGTGCGGGAGCAAGACAGACTGAAGTGTCTGCTTGATGTCCAGGAGGAATCGCAAACCTGCTTTTCCTTTTTTATCCCGACCTCCTTTTTTGAACAAGGGTGTCTCAAGGTGAAGTATTTCTACCTTATGTCCAGAATGAAATAGCTGCAGCTTATAATACACTGAATTCTGCCTATACTGTTTAAAAAAAGTAGCCATTATTTGACAATTCATATTTCAAACAATTGTATGCTACATTGTTCACTGTTTATAATGTGTGAGTGATGACCAATTATCAACTTTAAAAAAATATATTTTAATTTTTTTTTTAATTTTGTGTAAAATAAAACAACAACAAAAACAATAATGAAAATTAAATTATATAAAATATACAATAATATCAATATTATACTTTACATGTGTATTTTTACTTGTATTAAAAATGTGAAATAATATGTAATGATAAACATTTCAAATGTATGCAATAAATTATCAAACTTAAAATTAAATGAGATATTTTAGATATTTTGAATTTTTTAATGTAAAAATGTGCTATTTTACATATATGTTAAATATGTAATGATAAATTTCATATTAATATCAACTTTGAAATTAAAATAGTTTTGAATTTGCAAATAAAACTAAAAAACAAATGGAACTCATTTCTGCATATAATAATATTAAATAATAAACTATATATATATATATATATATATATATATATAATATTAAAAGTATATACATTGAAAAGATATGTATATACATTATAAATATTAACAATAATACTATATATATATATTATTGAACAATCAATCATTTCAAACTGTATATACTGCAGAATTAGAAGAAGTATATAAGTATGATAGTACGCTTTTCAAAACAGCCTTTTTCTTTTCGCATCCATAATTCAATTGCTCTTCCTCGTTTTTCCACGCTCCTTCCTGCTTCCTAATCACATGCTTTAATTTCTGGGTTCAGGAGAAGGATGTTGACCTCCGTTAACCTCGCGCTGACAGATCAAGTGGCTGATACATCAGTGTCATCTCTGGGAAATAGAAAGAAGGCATTCGTTAGCAGGTACTCCTGAAATCTAATCCTACTTTTGCTCTTCTTTGCATTTGGAGAACCAAAATGTTCCCAATCTGGAAGATGATTTGACCTCACTGTATGATCATGCATGATGTCCACCACCAGGTAGAAGTGGTTTGTTTAATGTTATTGATGGGCATCCAAGCAGGCTTAGGCTGTAACGTTTCATGGACTATGCCAAATAAAAATGTGATAGATCTGGCAAAACAACTCATATGTTGCTTGCAATATATTTTTTTTCATCAGAATACAAGGCTACCTTTGAATGCGCATCAATGAAGAAATAATAGGCTTTTGACTGCTGCATTGCTTCTGCTTTTTTCATGTTTTTCAAGAAGTCAAATCAAATGAAGTTGAAAACACACTCCAAGACCCTTTTGTTTTGTTCCATTGAGCTACTTATAACTATTTATGATTGCAAGAACGTATCCTGTGTGAACCATTGTTGTTGTTGATTAGTACCAGTTAGATACTATTATTGTTTTTATTTAAATATTTTGAATTCGTTTTTATTTTTGTATTTTCTCATCTTATTTTCATTTTGAAAGTTTTGGGTAATTTTGTTGTTTTTTCATGTTATTACTTTTTTATGTCTATAGTTTTTATTCATTTTATTTTATATTGTTACATATTTATATACAAGAATATTAATGCTATAATATTATGTTTCCATATTAATATAAATATATTATATTTTTATTATATTATGTTTAAGAAGTGTGAGTGTGTGTATTTTCTGTTTTAATTTAAATTTTAGTTCAAGTTAATTTTTTGTTTTTGTCATTTTTATTAGTTTTTTAAATGTCTATATAGTTTGTATTAATTTTTATTTCAGTTTAATTTTTTTCAGTACATGCAGTTAAAATAAGAAATGTTGCATCGGCAACTAGCTGAAATAAAGTAAATTTCATTTTTTTTTTTTTTTTTTTTTTTAGATTTTATTTTATTTCAGTTAAAGTTTATGTTATTTTAAGTAACGATTTTTAAAATGGTTTTAATTTAAGTTTTAGTTTACTATAACAATAATAACCGTGTTGTGAACTCTTTCTAACATTGTGATTTGGCAAACATTTTTGTATGTATGCTGGACTAGATTGCTAATCTAAATCTTGAGGGCAAAATAATATCTTAAAAGGACAAAATTAAAAAAGCTTTCAATTATTATTATCACTCACAAAAATAAACCACATATTCAAACACTTGAGCAGGCCAAGAACAACATCTCAGCTCATTCATTCTGAGACATCGCTAACATCAGTCATCACTACCGGAACGGGAAAGAGATCAGTCAGCTTGTCAGTACTAAATGCTAATGCCCACCACTTCAAGAGCAAAATTATGGAGGCGCGCATCCCGCTTTTGAAAGCCCCGACGAATACCGATGTGTTTCAGCGTGAGAAAGTGGGAGACCTTCTTCTCTGCATTCGATGTTCACACGTCGAATGTTTACATGGAAGTTCCTCTGGTTCTCCGACTGAAAAGCTCTCTTGTTGTGGAAAAACAAACAGGACGTCTCGTCTTCAGAACCTCACAGCAGGAGCTGGCGGGTTTCTATAACTGCATGGAGTTCACGTCTCAAACGTTCAAGTGACTGTCAAGCTCGACGACACGTGATAATCATCGGATGGTCCCGCAGTGCGGTGTGTTGTTAAGGGTCCCTGGGAGAAAAAATAAATATGCAACATATTTTATACGGCCAGGACAAACAACTGTGATTCACGTACAAACATTTATTCTGCATTCAACATCCTGGTGAAGTGATTACGAGTTTGTTAAATGAAAAAAATAAACCTCAGTGGTTGAACTCCGTTGACTGAATATGTGTTCATGAAGTTCTTGGCTCTGTTCCAAAACTTGAGCTGCCTACTTAGGCAACATTTTATTGGAATGTTACACCCCAAAATGAACATTTGCTGAAAATGTACTGCAGCCTCAGGCCATCCAAGATGTAGATGAGTTTGTTTCTTCATCAGATTTGGAGAAATGTAGCATTACATCACTTGCTCAGCAATGGATCCTCTGCAGTGAATGGGTGCCGTCAGAATGAGAGTCCAAACAGCTGATAAAAACATCACAATAATCCACAAGTAATCCACACCACTCCAGTCCATCAGTTAACATCTTGTGAAGTGAAAAACTAAGTGTTTGCAAATTAAATTCATCATTAAGGTGTTTTAACTTTAAGTCCCTTATCCATAATCAATAATAACGCTTCCTCCAATGAAAAAGTCCATCTCCTATTGTCCTCTCACATCAAAATCCACCCACATATTTCTTTAGATCTGTTTGGGACTGTTTTAACTTGTAAATGGTGTTTGATCTGTGCATATTTCTCTCCTGATTCAAACCAGACAACTTTTTCACTGAAGAAAGCAATATCATGGATAAAGCCAAGATACTGTATATTAGCCAGATTTTAGCCAGAAGCAATGGTTTAAGGTTAAAAACGTGTTAATGATGTACTTCTTTGTTACAAACATATAGTTTAGACTAGAGTCGTGTGGATTGCTTGTGGATTATTGTGATGTTTTTATCAGTTGTTTGGACTCTCTTTGTGACGGCACCCATTCACTGCAGAGGATCCAATTGGTGAGCAAGTGATGCAATGTTACATTTCACATTCACCCTACACAATTGAATCTAGTACATTACATATTTTTGAGGATTACATCAATAGAATGCAAAGAAATCAAGAACAATCTGTATTTTACAATTTTTCTAGTGTATAGTGTTTCAAATCATTTCAATATCATGCTGCCTTAGTGTAGGCAGTGGACAGCAACACGGCTAGGTTTCATAACAGAGCTCTTGTAATACATGTAAATAAATAAATGTAATTTTGATTGCTTCCATTGTCCTCATTTTTAAGTCGCTTTGGATAAAAGCGTCTGCTAAATGACTAAATGTAAATGTAATATTAAACAGAGTGTGGAGAACCCCCGGTTTTTTTAATGCATGACATAGCAGTTTCTCTCTTGAATCTCTGACCGAGGGGTGAACAATGTGTCCTCTGGAGCATGTCTGCTGCATTCTGAAACAGCAGGCCTGTCCTTTCTCACGCTAACAAGCTAATGTAAACATGCAACTCAAACAGGAAGTCAAGGAGTCTGCAGTGACTGAGTAAAGCTGCTCTGTCTCCTCTGGTGTGCTGTATGCTGGAATATAAAGGACTTGTCATTTACTTTATAAATGCATTTAAATATCAGTGCATTGACCAAAATTGCAACATTATTTTAAACTAGTGTTATCAGCCTTTTTTGCTCCCAAATTCTAGTCAAAAATTGAATTAAGCTATAATCTTTAGTTAACTGCATAACTGGAAAAATCTACATCTCTGGTGACTCCAAGGTTGAGGACTCATGAACTAGCCTCAGGTGGTTTGCTGGTCTCTGCTGGACACCAGGATGGTTTCAATTGGTCAAACTTGTCCGGTTGAATTTCAAGGGGTTTTAGCCATTTGTTAACAGGTCAGGATGGTAGACCAGTTGGCTGTCCATCTAAACCAGCTTGGCCAGGCTGTGAGACCAGCTAAGACCAGGATGGTTTCCATTGGTCAAACTGGTCTGGTTTAATTAAAAGATTTTGAGGGGTTTTAGCCATTTGTTTACTGGTCAGACCAGTTGGCTGTCCAACTAGACCAGCTTGACCAGGCTATGAGACCAGCTAAGACCAGGGCTGCGTTTCTTGATAATGATTGATCTTAGCGCGTAAGAGCATTTTCTACGAGTCATTTTACGAACATTCGTTGTTGTTTCATGTGCGTTTCCCAAAAATGCACTAAACATAATCGCACGTAGCCCTGCTTTAAGTGCTACTTAGGAGTCGCTATCCATTTGTCAAGTGCTGAAATGTCAATTTATAGAATGGCTCGTAATTGTAGTGCACGCTCGTTTATTGAAATGTTAACCTAATGCTGCGTAATATAATATAATATAATATAATAAGTATAATATTAATCTACTATATATAATAATATATAGGCCCATTATAGTATATCTGTATTTCCGGGTCCAATACATGGCTGGTTTTCGTGCATGTCTCACGCTATGCCTATATTTTTCCCAGTCTTTGAAGCATATTTCCTACATTACTTCTCTTATTCATTTTTTGTTCAGTCATTTAATTTAGATGTGTATTTCTATTTTTTGTTTTCTGCCCTTTTTAATTATTTCATTTATAAATTCATTTAAAAAAAAAAAAGAGTAATACAATGTACAATAAAGTACAATCAATAAAGTTAAAGGTGAATTCTGTCGATTGTCCTGCAGGTGACCTCATAATTCTGTCTTCTTATGATGCACATAGGGATTTATAATTACTCCAGAGCACTCCTAGATCTATGAAGATTTTCAAGTACTACTTAAGTTACGATGGTTTTGGGATATGGTCCGCAAGTTTAAGATGATTCGTGCAATCGTTTTTATGATCAACTTAAGCTTACGATGCTTTTGGGAAGCGCAACCCAGGATGGTTTCCATTGGTCAAACTGTTCTGGCCTAAAAGGTTTTGAGAGGTTTTAGCCATTTGTTAACCGGTCAGAATGGTAGACCAGTTGGCCAACCAGATAAGACCGGCCAGGCTGTGAAACCAACTGAAACCAACAAAAGACCTCAGAAAAAGCACATTTACTTTGTCTACTGAACCGAAATTGCATCCACCTCAATTTATATGAAATGCAATCATTTCCAACATAATGACTGTATGATTTCAGGTATGATTGGTTCTCCATTTTCACTAGATTATTGCTGCATTTGAGTCCTCTTTGGGAAGTTTTCATTTATGAACTTGGAAGTCATAATTTAAGTAATTTTCATTGGGCAATTTAATATTTCTTTCTCTCTTTTTGACAAAATTACTGACAAATACATGAAGCTTTTTTAGCATTGATCCAAAAAATAAGGAGGGAAATTAGGTATGGAAGCTGCATATTATCCCTCTAGTGAGTGAAGAAAAATGTAATTTGATAAACCTGATAAAACTGCTAAATGATTTTTTTCTAGCAAGCTTCATCAACAATACATAAAATGCTAAATGTTCAGTCAACATTAACAATTACAACTTACAACCAATAATAATTAACATCCACCGTAATTCTTTAATTGACGGCCCCAAAGTCTTTTTTTTAACAACATGTAAAGCCATCTCATAAATACAATCA
The DNA here is from genome assembly GCF_001515605.1 of Sinocyclocheilus anshuiensis. Classification (NCBI taxonomy): domain Eukaryota; kingdom Metazoa; phylum Chordata; class Actinopteri; order Cypriniformes; family Cyprinidae; genus Sinocyclocheilus; species Sinocyclocheilus anshuiensis. The sequence goes on along the minus strand of NW_015557059.1, from coordinate 218,235 downwards.
TTACGACACAGCATGTGACCTCACCAGCACTAATTAATGTAACCAATTAGACTGACATCACAGAGGACCAGAGATGACACAGAACACATACAGTAAACAAATCTCATAACATGCTAATAAGAACAGATGATGCAATGAGACTTCAAGGATGAAAAGAGAGAGTGAGAGAGCTCGGCCACAATTACGCACAGACAAAACAGTCTTGCCTCACTGGCCATATTATCACATTTACAAGCTTCAACAATAAAGATTAATCACTTCAGGCTACAGGGTATCGCACACAAATCAGATTTAGAGTGTCATAAATGCAAACAAACGAGTGATTTGTTTGCTTAAACATCAAAGGGCTTATAAATGCAGTCGCTGGCTGGAGTATAAGCACATTAGCGGAGCCCCACGACCAATTATTATTTATTGATTGCACAGAGATGAACATTTAGCACTGAATAAGAGGACTGAAAAATTATGCAGACCGGCTAATTGAATCTACATTTTGATTGACAACATAGGTAATCACAGCGTGCCAATATTCTGCCATATCTCATGTCTACGAGTGTGATATTGCGTTTATACAACAGTTCTACGGCACGAGTGTGTAAATACATTAAAAAAATAGCAACAGAATGTCTTTAAAAGCCCGGATTCAAATCTAAAGTTGACAGTTTAACAGCTGAGCCCAAGCCTCCGTTATTAATTCCAAAATGTCACTTTAGAACTATAAAAAAGGAACATTGAGTTGCTTTATTAAAAGCTTATTGTATTACTGCATTAAAACCTGTGTGTTGTGTTATGTAGAGTAGAGAATTATGAGAGAGATTGACTGAACGAGTGTGATTAACGTTGATTAACTTGTGGTGTAGTTTAAAGTTATCGCATTAGAAAACTTCGTCCACAAGTTGTCAACAACAAAAAAAGTAGCTTACTACACTAGATCAATGAAGGGAGATCAGATGATCTCATTTCTTTATGCAGTCATAACAGTATTTATCTGGCACAAAAACAAAGAGGACCTTGATTAGAGGGACAGTTTTAAATTAAACCCATATATTCACACTAAAAACAACATGGTGTCGATGAACAACGGCATCAAAATAGATGACGTAAAATGAGTATGTTAATCAGCACGGAATGATCGTCCCAACTAACATTTAATGCCGAGTTCACACTGCACGATTTTAGCCCGATTTTTCACTCGCTGACAGGTTTTGCAAAATCGGCGACAAATGCCCGAAATCGGAGGCAAATCGGTGCTCGTTCACGCGAGTGACAATCACGCAGTGTGAATTATCAAAGACGCGATCTGAGGGAATCGCCGACACGTCGCCGACGCCCGTGAAATATTTGGCATGCTAAATATCTGGAGCTGTCGGCGATTCACAATCACGCTGTGTGAAATGATTTCTGACTGAAAACTACATCGGCGATGACCTACAGCCAATGAGAGACCAAGATACAGGGCAGAGGGAAGTTCGGGGTGGTGTTATAGACCAGAATATCAGTATTTTAATAGATATATGAACAATTATACCATACAGAAACAAGCACAAACATTTGCTTGACCAGCCACAACATCAGCATAACAGTTACTGCAAAATTATAGTTACTGCAAAATTATTTACCTCCAACTCTCTTTGCAGAACACCCAATCCCTGTTCCCTGCATCTCCTTCCTGCATAATCTGTTTTTTTTTTCTCCTTGTAGCTGGAAATCAGCTCACAGACAATTTGCGGGTTATATATATATTTTTTTTTTAATAATTCCAGTCTCGCTCGAGAACTCCGGTCTGACGCACGCGGGTTCTCGCGTTATTTAATTATCACTTCTCGCGCGTGTTTTGTTGTGAAATGTAGTTTGCGGACCAGACAGAGCTGTCGGCGATTCTTCCTATTGTGAAGTCAGGCAGTGTGAAACCCCCTGTCGCCGATCCATCGTGCAATGTGAACACAGCAGCGACTGAATGCTAGATAGTCACGCAGTGTGAAAACAATGGCGATCCGACAAGTTTGAAAATCATGCAGTGTGAACTCGGCATAACTTTAATTGATTCCTTTTAGAAGTGTGCTTCTTTCCCCTAAAGATGTAAAACATTTTCTACTCCTGTTCTCTCTCGTTTTTGCCGCTTTAGCCGAGAAAGTGTTCAGATTTAGAGTGCGTATTAAGAGGCGAGTGATTAAAACACTCCCGCCACTTCAGTAACACAAAGGCGGGCGGCTCTATTAGCGTTCTGCTAATCTACTGGGAGACTGAACACTCCGGCTACAAAGAGCACGAGTGGCACTGCAGGAGAGAGATAACAGAGCCCTGCTGCTGAGATCTCTGCCTTCCTCAAACTGATTTCTGGCACCGCCAAACGACCCTCTCGCATGGCCAGGCCGAGAAAAATCAGAAGTCCAAAAGGGTTTCTGCAGTTCTACTCCCAGAGCGATAGAGGACGGATCGAAGCTGAGCTTGAGTGCTGGAAATCCCAGCTGTCTGTTGCTCCAGAAAAGTGTGCAGCTTAAATTCAGTCGAGTCTCTTTGACCAGACCAGATTTCTGAGGTAAACTCCACTTTAAAAACGAAAGAAACTTTAGAGAGCGACTGTCTTGAGAGAACGGCACACTCCATTACACCACAGTGCGTTCAACATACTTAGCATATTCTTTGCATAATTCAAAATATGTTCATTTATATTAATAATAGGTAATATGACTAAAAGATATGTTGTATAACATAAACCCAGTTTACTTAAAAATATCATGGTATTTATTGTGAACATGTACAACCACGGAAATACCATGGTATATTTTGAAATATAATACCATTTCAAATAAATGCTGTTCTTTTGAAGTTTCTATTTGTCAAAAATCATCTGTATCATGGTTTCCACCAAAATATGAAGCCGCACAACTGTATTCATGATTGATAATAATCATAAATGTTTCTTGAGCAGCAAATCAGTATGTTGGAATGATTTCTGAAGGATCATGTGACACTGAAGGCTGGAGTAATGATGCTGAAAATTCAGCTTTACGTCACGGGCATAAATTACATTTTAAAATATGTTCAAATAGAAAACAGTTATTTTTAATTGCAAAAATATTTCACAATATTACTGTTTTACTGTATTTTTTATCAAACAAATGCAGCCTTGGTGAGCATAAGAGACTGAATGGTGGTGTTGCCTACCTTAGGTTACCATAAAAAACAATATTTTAGATGTGGCACCTAGAGGTCTGCACGGGCTTTAAACTGAAGCCAGAGCCCGTACCCGAGATCGTTTGACGCAGCCGACCCGAACTGTTAAATTTACAGCCCGAACCCGACCCGAACCTGAAATAGGTCTCTCACAACATATAACATTTTGCAAGACGCTGTATTTCAGGATTACATGCAACCGTCAGTAAACAAATACGTGTAAAGCAACAGTTTAATCAAGGCACAGCGGCCCCCTCAGCACAGGAGCAAAAGAGGAAACCACGTACTTACAAACTATGAAACGTTGCTGGGTGAGCACAGGTGCGACAGTCACAAATTCCACTTGAATCTCGAACTTCTAATTTCAAACAAGAGTTCACGGAAAGTGTTGCACAACTATTTACACAAATTTATCTTCTTCAGTATGCGTTGTGAAGGAAGAGAACGGCATCGACAGTTGATGGTTTCAGCGCCGTCCTCTGACTAAAAGTTAATCAAGTTGCACTGAAGTTTCTTTCGCTGCTGCTACTACTTGCAGGGATGCTGAGTATACCACGGGCCAGTCTTGACAGTAACGGGAAAACTCCCCTGTTGTTTTTCCACCAACCCAAGAGATCCCGCTACTCTTCCATGTCGTGGTTGCGGCTGATGTATTGGTAAACTTCATCAACAGTTTCATTCAGGGGCACATTTACCCACTCCTCAAACTCTTGCCACCACAGTCTTGCTTCTTTTAGTTGCAACAGCTGGCTCGCCACCACCGGTAAAGCTAGCAATCCGACGCCTGGCTTCTTGGTGGATATCTTCTCTGTCATGTTGAGACAGCATGCGAAGTTGACAGAATTTTGGCCACAGAAATATGGTAAGTTTATGCAGCGTCTCAAATTTTGATTTTGCAATTCAGCCATTCGAGATGTCGCTCACGAATAATGGCATGGTGTGGACCGTCTGAAGCCACAGGCCTGCAGTGGCGCTTAAGCCGCTCATGCCACAAAACAACCAGGTTAAGTGTGGGGTACTGGTCACCCTCTAGTTCCCTCTGAGCAATGGGCGAAGAAATTCCAGCAGGAACTCCAAGACATCTGGAGATACTTCGTAGATTCTTCTGCTTTCTCCGCGGTTGTCAAGTTTTTCACGAAGCTCAGCGTATACCTCTGTAATTGAACCCAAGGTATGGAACACAGTGCTGAACCTGGTGTCTGACATTTTTCTGATAGTTTTTGTTAACTGGTTTATTATACCTGTTTGCTTGACGTATCCCACGAGTGCTTTTGCTGCCAACAAAGTCTGTGTGATCTCTGGTGTGCAGTCTCGTAGTTCGTCACAATCAAGTGCACGTCTGAGTACTGTGTTATAAACATGGTCCTGACAATCCAGCCGATGATATGGTGCGAGTGCAGCAATTATATTTGATCCCTGATCAGTGACCCAGACGACTTTGTTCATAACACAGGCATCAAATCCAAGTACAGAAACGAGCTGCTGCTGTAATTCTCTCCGTATGTTGTCACCGGTTTTCGCTTCTTCAGGGGGGTATCATCGCTGTAGTAAGGACTCTGCTTTGAAGCAAAAAATCTGGAGTGATGTAGTGGCAAGCAATTGTTAAGAAACTGTTATTGCGGTAGTCGTCAGTCCACATGTCAGTGGTCATCCCAACATTAATATCACGCATAATATCCGATATTTCTTTGACCACAGTCTGACGTTTTGAGGCAGCGGCTTCTTTACATGTCCGGGAGATTGTTGTGGGATCAGCCAGCACACTCTCGGCTGAGACTCGGCCGGTGTACCGACGAAACATGCTATCTATCAGATTGTGCTACCAAAAATATATTTGCATTGTTTTAAGGGTAAGTTTAGGGTAAGGGTAGGTATGGACGGGTAGGTTTAGGGTAGGGGTAGGTATGGACATTAAAAAAAGCATCAAACCACATGAATAAGATGCTGGTAGCACAATCTGATAGGTAGCATTTTTCGCTATCGATTTGTGCTACTTATCTTTTTAATGGGAGGTAGCACAATCTGAGCGGGTAGCACAAATCATCATAACACCGGTAGCCCCCACATTTATTAGGTCCTGTGCCAAGTCGATAAAACCTTTTCCTGCAACCGTATGAAATGACCTAATATCGCAACAGCAAAACTCCACACATTTTTCTGTGAGATTGGATTTTACAGAAGCAGGTACTGACTTAGCTGGTGGAGATAAATAGTCCGAAACCGATGTCTGTTTGTAGCTACTAGCGGACAGGCCTGCTGTTGAACGAGTGCATCCACAGTCAGTGTGTCGCTGTAGAGAAGATGTACCTGTCTTCTTACTGTCGTAGGCCAAGACAGCTTTGCAAGCCCTACACTGCCCGTAGCCGCTGAGCTCTTTATTGCTCGTAAGGACAAGATTGTAATTCCTCCATATTACAGCCATATTGTATCGTTTGGCACTGTAATAAGTTTCCCCTCACTAAGTTTTTGCTTTATCGCACTAATTTTGTCTGCCGTGATGTGAGAGAAAAAGCGCGCAAGATCAGGAGCACATGTGCAAAAGTTACATATAAGTTAAAAAAAATTATATATATGCTATATATAAATTATATATATATATATATTTTTTTTTTACGAACCCGAACCTGGCCCGAGGGTATTAGTTAAACATTAACCCGACCCGAAGCCCGAGAGTTTTTCGGGTCCCGTCAGGCTCGGGTCGAGTAGCAGACCTCTAGTGGCACCATGCTTGTATCATGTTTTTGGACATCTGCCATGAAAATCTTATGGTATCAATATGGTAAATTATATTACTTTGGCTTTTTTGGACATGTACCAAGGTACCTTGCTTAGAGTACCATAAGAATCAGTTAAAAAACAGGACTAAAAATTAACATCGTATTCTTACCATCTGATACCATCACTGTACCATGGTACCCACCACAGTACAGTAAGTGAACATATCTGTAAAATATACTTACTGCACTTCTTTTTTCTTTTCACAGCCTTCATCTGTCTGTTTTTCATATAACCACACATATATTGAGATACATGACTGTGGAGGGAGGAACAATATATATGGCAATCAAAAGAGTTATTTATAATATTCATCATACATTTTTATTCACAGCACACGCAACGCTGTACGCTAATGTTATTTCCCTCTAAAAATCATCACAGAAAAATGGTTAGGAATAACAGAATATTACTCTGCAGTGTTGGAAGGCCGCTGGGAAAGCATGCTGAAATATTAATGGCAGCTGAAATATCGAGCCTGTCTTTAGTGCAAAGTTTTCAGTGGCGCTGCTGCCGTGTCTATAGAAGACTGTTTACCACTTAATAATACAACATGTGCATTTCAGAATCAGAACATGTGGAGAGCTGCATGCCAACAACTGCTTCAAATGTGAACACACACACACATTCTTGTAGCAACTGTCCCCCTTACCTGCCAAATGTGCCAAACAAAACGAATTGAGAAAGACTTCTCCTTCTGCCAGCTGACAGGCCGGCTTAATTGAAACTATCAATCACAATTCCTCTACATATTACACACACATTAAGTGTTCCCATCATCTAAATCAAACACACATGCTCCGTTCCTAAAGCTAGTGAGCTGCCTATACTGCCTACACAGTTGGCTACAAATAGAATCTCGTAAGTGAACAATTTGCTCTACGTAGGCACCAGCTCTTACATCATACAATTAGCTACAGGTCAACGTGAGACCTGAGATACAATTGATTTCAATAATTTGCATGCTGCTAATGACATTATAATCTAAAAATACACTATATCACACACAAATATTGGGTAAAATCATGTGTGTTTAATTAACCTGAACTTTTTTTTTTTTTACGGATGCACAATACAGTGGTACATATTAGTTATCCGTTGATATCGGCTGACATTCTTTAATTTATCGGCCAATGTTAGATATGTAGTTGTGTATTTCCTCTAATTTTACATTTAGATTACCTTTGCAAAACCACTAACTATGCGTATGTTAATCTTTAAAGGTACTAATAATTTACCTAGATAAATATAATCTTTAGCATATCTCAAAATAAATATGAAAGCATAATTATAGAATTGTACTTATATCTTTATATATTTCTCACAATGAATATTTTCATATTGAAAATGTATATTGAGTATTATCAATATATTCATGTTTAGTAAATATTTATTTAAAATATTACATGTAGATATGCATTTTTCTAACCTGTAATAACCCCATAATAATGTACATTTGTGATAAAATCTCACAAATATTAATATATTATATATAATTTTATTACTAACATTATTACATAATTATTACATTTATTACATAATTTTTTTTCTAAATATTTAGTATTTATGTACTAAGTATTGTAAATATTATTAATTGAAAATAATACATGTAGACATACATTTGTATTTAAATACTGTGTGTGTGTGTGTATATACATGAAACTAATTACTGGCTTATTGGTATCAGCCAGTATTTTTATATCGTTTCATGTCTAAATTGAATATATGTTCCGTTATTGAACAAATTACTTATTTATTATTTTTCCACTGAGCTCATCGCAATGCATTCTGGGACTACCTTCTCCGTTACGGATACATGTAATGCTGCTTTAAAATTTAGCCAAATGAGGTATCATAGAAGCAACAGTCTTTAAAAACTGCCTGTACGCCATAAAATGCTGCCTATGTAGGCAGCTCACGAGGTTTGGAACAGAGCCACACTCTTTTTGTGTCCTTTTCCCAGTAGACCCCTATCCACTTTCATCACAGAGCACGGCATTAAATATGAATGAAAACATGCAACTCCGACACAGTGCTTAAATAGAACCCGAAGCATCTCCGCAGGGATTGACAGATGCAGCCGAGACTGTGCTGCCATCACAGGATGGAGGGAAACGCTGGATGGAGAGAACGACAAGAAAACAAAAGCAAGATTGCAACCCCACTCTCCGGGGAGGAAAAGGTTAACCCCATTACGACAAACCAGTCAGAGCAGGGAGCAACACTGCAAAACCGCCGCAGTGAGTGAGAGAGGGAGACTAAGATAGAGAAAGAGCGAACGAGAGAGAGAGAGAGATGGGGACAAGCGAGGATGAGGAGGCGCAACGGCAACACTTCAACGCATCAGTTTGAAGAGAGCGTGTGGGATCAAGACAGAGGAAAAGCAGCAAGACAGAGTTAGCAGGACAGTAGATCAAAGTCAGAGGACGTCTGTTTCACTACGCTGGCACTGCTGACAGTTCACACAGACAGCATTTGATTCACGCTCCTCAGGGGGGATGCAGGTTTACGACGCACTGACATGCAACGGCTGCAAAAGTGTGTGAAGAAGATGCACTTGTGGATCTCAGATGATGCTTTGATGAAGCTGTAGCTACTCTACGTTGCATGACAGATGAGAACTCTGGGAGCGCAAAGGTAAGAGGTAAGTTATCGAATAACTCTGGAGATCAAATGTGATTGAACGAATATGCATGCCACTCAGAATTTGGATATAAAACCATTTAAACAGTTATAATCCAAAAAAGCAGATGTCGAAACTTAGAAGATAGCAGATATATGGCTCCCTGGGTGACACCAGCATCTTTTAGAGAGCAATCTGTCAAAATTGGAGTTGCCCTAGTAAATCAAACTTGGATAAATCAACAAAACGAAGGATAGAGCAGAACTAAAAGATGCATATTCCAAGAATGCAACCAAATATTCATGACTGAAGGAACCGTAGGTAATAGTTCAAGAATTTGTCAGTGAAAACTCCAGTTTGATGACTAATCTGAATATCTGAGGGGACGAGTCCTCCTCAATGTCTACATTTTGTGATTATCTTGCCGCTGCCTGTAAACAACAATCTGACTTTAGTTAGTCTATTGATCCACGTCTCCGCTGACAAATTTTGCCCCCAAAACCTGATCGATTCTGTTTACGGTTTCCCCCGATTTGTCCAAGTCTGCTGGACTGTGACATCTGGGAAAAATTTACAGTGTAAAGTCTCATTCACGGCTGGAACACGATCACCTCGTTACACGTGATTGAGCCGTATTCTTGACTGAAAAATGATGTGAGAAATTACAGACATAAAACAACACAGGTGCTTGAGTTACCTTCCTTAAAAGGCATTGCTTTGGAAATGAGTGTTTGTAGATTGTTCCCAAGATGCACGGGCCCATCCAACAACCCCTGCAGGTTCACAGATGTACCTTCACATGGACGTTAAGCAAGACCAGAGCTTGTGCATTTCCGCAGACTGCTTGGTAAAGATGAATGGATAACACATGGAAGTCCTTGCTTGTTGATGGATTGGATGCAGGCTTAATGAATAATTGATTGTTCACTTATCAATACTTCTTGCTTTTTTCTTGGCAGGATTGTAGGATTAAAGAGCTGAAGAAAACTGCTTCCAAAGTGCAGTGCGGCCCATCTTACCCATCACTAGTGCTGAGTCTCTCCAGCCTGGAAGGACATTCCCTAGAGTGGATTTGCCAGGTGAAGTCATTCCCATGCACACCACGGATGCGGAGTGGTTTTATCATGTGCTTCGGACAACGTTGACGATGCAGCCTAAAGGTCACCTTCTGTGAGGGGACAGGAAATTACATTTCCAACACCCAGAATGCACCACCCCCTCATGCTGACCTAAACAATTCTGTGACCTTGGATTCTTCAGCAGATGGCACATGCAAATCAATGTGGATTTATCACCTTCTAGGGCCCATAAAAATGCAATAACGGGAATACATCAGCGTTGAAGGAACGGTATGAGACCGGGTTACTGGATTTCTTCATCCTAATGGTATCGAGGGAGATAAACGCAACTTCCTAACCCTAATGTGGATATAATAATCAATCAAAACAATCGTTTTCAGTTGTCAAATTAGTTTAGAAAAGAGAAATTGACAGCTGATCTCTGAATTACTCACCATTTTCTTTGGACTCTTAAACAAACAAGAGCGAAACCTCTGAAAGAGAATGTGAATGACACCTCTTTGTTAGTTCTGGACATGGCAAGGGATCAAACATATTGTTTGGTTTAGTAAAAATTAAAGAAATTGCTGCCAAATTGTCCTCTCTGACTGCTAAGCGAGAAAATTGCTTGGATTACGAGGATCAGAATAGTGCAGAATACTTCCTTGAAAGGCCATGCCTGAGGCTGATGTACAAGTTGTACCCCTTCCAGACTATCCTGACTCGACTGCTGACTCCCGAGGCTGAGAAAGAACCTGGAAGGGGAAGGGTAAGTCAACAAATGTGTCAAATAAACTATTGGACAGTTGTCATTAGTCGTCAAGTACGTCCAGAAAACAAGCATGATGATCTGTGAGGTGTTGTGTTTTAGCTCATGAAGTCATTAGAGTTTCCATTTGGTTTCTCTCCACTGTGTCAGTCAGTCTACATCACAACACAAAGAGTTATTAGTTCCATGTTGGCACCTTGAAGCATTCATCTACATTGAAGTAAATTACAAAACCAGGTTCATACTTATTATCTCAGCGATCCTCTCTCGCTCTAAATTCTCCCTCTTGGTGATGAATGAAACCCAGCACTAAAGACAGTCACATTTGTAAATGGAGCAATCCATCGCTGCACAACAAATGAAAATGCATTGTGGACAAAAATAATAACTAAAGTGTGTCTATTCATAGCAGCGCCCAACACGGAATGGCCAATGCATTATTAGTCAGCGTGCACGCAAACATCGAATGTAAAGCCATTAGCAGGCCCAGAGGGAATCTGCAGACGTTTTTGTGCATTTTCTGAACTGATCCTTGTTGAAAATCTGCCAAATTCTCTGCAAATGGAGTAAAACATGGTCATTAAGAGATGAAAACAATATCAAACCAGCTAAAACATTTAAATGGACTTTCAAGTTGTAGAGGCAGTGGTGTGAATCCAGCAATAATTTACCACAGATACCGTGTGGGCCTGGTCTTCGGGTTTAGAACAAGGGAAAAAGACCCTTTATCTAATGGTTTTGTTGGTCTCGATATGTGGGACCCCCAACAGATTTCTTGAATCATAACATGTTGTTGCCATTACAGACAACTTAATTTGGCTTTCCTGTAGTTCAAAGAGTAGCACATGGCACTAGCAATGCCAAGGTCATGGGTTTGAATCCCAGGGAAAACAAGAACTGATAAAAAAGTAAATGTGCGCCTTGAATGAAACGCAAGTCACTTTGGATAAAAGCATCTGCCAAATGCGTAAATGTGAATGTTGTTTAGCTGCTATCTTTTAGATTAGTAGCACATCAACTATCTATCCATCTGCAAGAAATTCAAACTTCAGACATCATTTTTCAAAGTTAGTCTTGACAAACATTGAATTTCTAGGTAAAAATGACTTTCCTTGTAATTCTCACATTGAAATTCGAATTGCAATTCTGTTTGTTACATATATTCCAATTTGGGAACCGAATTGGAATTCTAATGGATCCTCAATTCAATACTGAATGACACAATGCTGTTCAAAGTGTCTGGTTTTCCTACACATTTCTCTGATTATGCATCCTGCTGTTTTTACCTTTTAGGATAATGCACCTCCCTCCCGCAACGGAGGAAGAAAGCACGATGAGTAACGTTACAGTCCTCGACATCATCGAGTCCGTGAGTCCCGCCATGACGGCGGCTGGCCCTTACCCGTACCCACTCAGCTTCCAGGTGTCCCTCACCGGATTCCTCATGCTGGAGATTGTCCTGGGATTGAGCAGCAACCTGACCGTACTGGCCCTCTATTGCATGAAGTCCAACCTGGTCAATTCCGTCAGCAACATTGTCACCATGAACCTCCACGTGCTGGATGTGTTGGTGTGCGTTTGCTGCATCCCTCTGACCATTGTTGTGTTGATGCTATCGCTGCAAGGCGACACGGTGCTCGTCTGCTGCTTCCATGAGGCCTGCGTGTCCTTCACAAGCGTGGCTACGGCGGCAAACGTGCTAGCCATCACTTTGGACCGATACGACATCTCCGTTAAACCGGCCAATCGTGTGCTGACTATGGGACGAGCGGTGGCTCTGTTGGGCTGCATTTGGCTGCTGTCCTTCGTCAGCTTCTTGGTGCCATTTATCGAGGTGGGATTCTTGGGACCGGAGCCCACCAAAGCCAATCAGACCACCGTTGTGCATGTCAACGAATATTACACCGAACTTGGTCTGTACTACCACCTAGTGGCCCAAATCCCCATTTTCTGTTTGACTGCCGTCATCATGTTAGTCACGTACGCCAAGATCCTGCAGGCGCTCAACATCCGCATTGGTACACGCTTCCATGCCACGCAGAAGAAGAAGAAAAAGATGAGGAGGAAAAATAACTTTTCCCTTATGTCAACATCTGAGCAACAGCTGCCCGAGATCACGGACACCTCGCAGAGCAGTAACCGCGGAAATGCTCCGCTTGGCATGCGCACATCCGTCTCGGTGATCATCGCCCTGCGAAGGGCCGTCAAGCGCCACCGGGAGCGGCGTGAGCGCCAAAAGCGTGTTTTCCGCATGTCGTTGCTCATCATCTCGACGTTCCTCCTCTGCTGGACGCCCATCACCGTTTTAAACACTGTGATCCTCAGCGCAGGCCCCAGCGACCTCACCGTTAAGCTCCGACTGGGTTTTCTGGTCATGGCCTATGGCACCACGGTCTTCCATCCTCTCTTGTATGCCTTCACGAGGCAGAAGTTCCAGAAAGTCTTGAAAAGTAAAATGAAGAAACGGGTGGTTTCCATCATCGAGGCGGATCCGCTGCCGAACAACGCGGTGATTCGAAACTCCTGGATCGATCCCAAACGGAATAAGAAAGTGACGTTTGACGATCACGAAGCTAGGCAGAAATGCCTATCATCCGAAGATGCAGACTAAAACCACTTTGCGACCTCCAGTACAGGGACTAGTTGTCATTAAAGCACTGTTACACATAAAGGGAACCATGTTATGTGAATATTAGTCTTACATGAGCAGATATCGAAGAATCGGTTACTATTTATAACTTGGAATATAATATGATAGGTTTCATAGATTGATGCTATTGCAGTTACATGGTGCATGTCCTTTATAAACCACTGTATGTACTGTAAATACATGAAAACTGAGATTTGTACATACTCTTTATCAGTTATGTACCTCATTTATGACTTGTAGCCTGTGTATACATGTATTTATAATAAACTAGGTGGGGGAAAAAGATGAAATCCATCTGCTTTTTGACTTGAAAGCAGATGCTGTGAACATCATCTTGTGTAGGAATATGAAGATATTATTGTTTCTGTGGAAGAAAAAAGGAGAATTACTAATAATGACATAGCAATTCATATGTTAAGCTCCAAACACAAACAAAACCCGAAAAAGCACTTACAAAAGTCATCATGATAACACTTTTCCTTTGTCTAACTGCATAAAATCCATGTTATGTCGTCTTGTGTGTGAATATGAAGAGATTATCATTTCTGTGGAACAAAAACAGGAGAATTATTGACGAATCGTCACAAAGCAATTTATATGTTAAGCTCCAAAAACAATGAACAAAACACCAAAATGCACTTACAATAGTCGCCTTGTGTTGCTGCACTCCCAGTCTTCTGAAGTCATATGACACTTTGCATGAGGAACAGACCAAATTTTAACAGATGGTAACCCTGCAAAGCCTTGAGAGTCACAAAGCAAAAAGGAGGGAAGATGCTGCAAATATCATTGTTTTAGAGCAGTCAAATCTGAGGAGACGTCTGGTTCATTTTGGCACTGCTGTCGAGGACAAAACGTCCCTCATTTTGCATTCACTGAAACACTAAAGTTAAGCTCCTATTCACCAAATCTGCATACATATTAATTAATATTTTCCCAGGTCAGCACTGTAGCTCTTAGAGGTCTATTGTGCACCATTACGAGAACATTCTGCCTTGCATGTTCAGTGGGAATTATTTAGTATTGTCAAGAATGAAATGAACCAATGCCAAGCCGAATTAGATCAATATCAGAGTGATTTACATAGAAATCGCTCAACAGTTCTGCATGTTGGTGTAGACAAAAATTTTGCACTACATCACTTCTGAAACAATACTTTTAGTTGATTCACAAGTTTGCAGTCTGATTTGGATAAGATGAGACAAAGACCATGAAATAATTCAAAAACAAAATTCATCCTCACTAGCTGCATGGTATGTGTGTTGTATGTTTGAGGTATTTTTTAAATTATTATATATATATACTATTGTAGCAATTATGAATATTGTTACTTTTATTTTAATATTTAAAATTGTTATTTTAATTTTAGTTTACGTTTTAGTCATTTTGTAATGTGCCTTTGCATTTTTTATGTAAAAAAACCTATTTAGC
>NW_015557059.1:187568-203664 GCF_001515605.1 Sinocyclocheilus anshuiensis | reverse complement strand
TTTTTTTTTATAACTTTAGTTTTAGTTAACAATAACAACACTGGGGTGAAGCTATAGAAAGATAAATAAAAGTCACAAAACGAAACCTGCTTCATGAACAAATGATTTGGTCAAAAAGACTCCATTTGAATCATTCTATTGAATTACTCACTGAATAGTTTGGAGCTATTTTTGACTTATTTGACTTTCATTAAGTCTAACTCAACGTGAACAATGTACAATGTATGTAAGCCATGCGAGTCTTAAAAGCAGAGCAATTACTGACTGGTTATTCCTACAACATCATGTAATTAAAGATTCAGAATATAGCTATGTTTTGCAATAAATATTACTTACAATTTAACATTCAAGCAATCCCAATACAGTGCTGCAGGAGAGAAAAGAGGTTTATGAACCACAGGGGAAGGATAACAAGGGTTTTGAGATGCTCATACATCAGCCTGGATGACAGGTAAAGTGCACTTGGCTTAAATGGGCCAAATTTGTGGGTAAACAATGCAGCCAGAGAGATGGTGTTGATTCGCCATTTATTACGCCATTTAGAATCTATTGAAAGCTCTTATACTGTACATTAAAATGACAGCTTTGAGCATTTCCTTTGCATCCAAACACATCCAAACTCTGTCTTGACCTCTACAAAAGCAATATCAAGCCAGCATCCTTCGGCGTCAATGGGTCACACCTACCGAGTCCTGTTATTTGCTAGGATAAAATCATATGTTTGATTTGAAATGCCCTCTGCAGACATCTAAAGCCGGTTTCATGGTGTTGTAAAATTCAGGTCACACGGTGACCCGCCTCATTCCAAGTGACGGCACTTCAAACAACCAAACGAGTCGCTCAATATACGGCGGTGACCTTTCGTCACACTTCACTCTCATAAGATTTGCACCTCTCAGATCGTCCTATAAAACTGTAATTGAGAATCATCAAGCCCTCTATAAACAGTCAATGTACCACAAGGGTTTTGTAAATGTCACCTGTGTTAAATTTTTCTTCAGATATAAAGCTTATGTCAAGCTAGATTTAAAGATACAGGGGCAGAGGACGATGTCGTGGTTCCAGGTTTGCAAACAGCCATCGGTACACTCTTAAAAATAAGTGCTTAAAAGGTTCTTCACAGCGATGCCATAGAAGAACCATTTTTGGTTCCATAAAGAACCATTCAGTTAAAGTTTTTTTTTAAAGAGCGATCTCTTTCTTACCTTTTTATAATCTGAAGAACCTTCTTTCGCCACAAAGAACCTTTTGTGAAACCGAAACAGTTCTTCAGATGTTAAAGGTTCTTTATGGAACCATTTAGACAAAAAAGGTTCTTCTATGGCATCGTGAAGCACCTTTATTTTTAAGAGTGTAAGTGCCTGAACCGTCTGTTGCTCTCTGGGTAACAAGCCCAGTTTACAAGCACTTGATGCATATAAAATGGTTAATAACGAAGGAACAAGTTCGGATTTAAACAAATTTTTCTGGTCACACTGCATCCAAGCAGTCCTTAAAAACATCTTGAGGACAAACTGGAAAAAAGCTGAAAATATGGCTCACATTTGTTAGCGAATAAACTTCATTTTAAAAATTCACAGTCGTATAAATAATTTGTATGTTATGATTGCTTAAATGCTCATTGCCCAGAAGCAAGAATGAAATTAATACTAAAACTGTCAAATGCCATGATTTTAATATAGATCTCTTCTATTATTAAACATCTAGCATTTTAATATGTATTTAAAGGGATAGTCCACCCTGAAATCATTTACTCACCCTCATGTCGTTTCAAACCCGACTTATGCCATATGTTGTGCCATGTTTTGTGTGAGAGTTAGAAAAGAATTATTTATAAGCTATTAATATACTTTTATAGTTTTTATGAATTAGCATTCATTTTCATATTTTCAGTTTTTATTTTCGTTTAAGTTTTTGTAATTTTATTATGTGTTCTTGTGATTATCAGTATTTGTTTAATTTCTATTTGGTTTAATTTATTTTCAGTTATTTCGTTTTTTGCATTATTCATTTCAGTAATTCAGCTTAAACGTATTTTATGTCAGTTAGTTTTTTACGATTATTCATAAAACTTTTTTTTTCTTCTGTGGAACACAAAATTAGATTTTTTTGACAAATATCCTGGTTGTTTTTTTATATAATGAAAATAAAAGAGGACAAAAGCTTATTTTTATGATATTTATTTACTACAGTATTTATGAATACTTTGAATTGGCTTTTATTTGTATATTTTCAGTTTTTAAGTTTAAGTAATTTTTTTATGTTCTGTTATTTTTTATTTAGCTTCAGCTTTTTTTAAATTTAATTTTTAGTATTATTCATTTTAGTAATTCAACTTAAATTTATTTTATTTCAGTTTGGTGCCACACCAACAATTTGTTTTTTATGGTTATTCATACAGTGGTCGACTAAGTTGTAATCAATAAAATGATTCATTTGTGAATCAGACTGATCTTTTTCTTGAGTTTAACTCCCTGATTCAATGATCAGCTCACTTAAAGGAAAGCTTTTTAACAAAAAACTTCAATTTCAATCTGTTTTTCAAATAAAGCTATTGAATGACTTCAGAAAACTTCAAATATAAATAATATAATTAATTGGGCTCAGAAGCTGTTATATAAAATATAATAAATCGCATGCAAAAGAGTGACATACACATAAAATTCTATACATTTGTGTTCTCAAGGTTTTGAAACATAATGAGGTTGAGTAATTGAAGACAGGCTGAACCATTAAGTAACATTTTAATAAAACATTAAGCCAGGAGCCAGTTGATGTTGATTTCAATAATTAGGTCCATTTGATCCAAGAATATTGCATCAAACATGCTTTCATAAAGTGTGCAAAAGGCAGAGAGTGCGAGCGATGTGAAATTTGCATGAACTGCTGTGCTGTATCTAGGCTACGTGTTCATGCTGGTAGGACACAAAAGAGGATGCAAGAGTCAGGTGAACATGATTTCTTATTCATGTCACCCTCTCATACAATAAAATACTGCACTGACAGAACTACAGCCCCCTTGGTACTATATAGAGGATAAATAAAATAATAAACCAGAAAACAATATATAAATGCAAATTAACCAGCTGGATAATATAAGGTCAATGCTCATTTTACAACTGCTCCTGTTTGTTTCATACCAAAACTATTGATATTTGCTGATCAGAGGTTTGGGAAATGGCATTACTGAGAGGGTTGGTCGTCCTTTTACCCTTCTAGACCAGCGTGGTTCCACAATACACCAAGAATATTAGAATCACGTTCATTATCTGGTCACAGACTGTGGGCTACAGCGCCATCTAGTGGAAACATGTTATTTAAAGTTGCACAACAAAGAACCTAGATACCTAGAACCTAGGTTTTCATCATTTCACCCATTCAGGGCCTTTTTCATCTGAACAGATTTGGAGAAATGTTCACTTGCTCCGCAATGGATCCTCTGCAGTGAATGGGTGCCGTCAGAATGAAAGTCCAAAAAGTTGATAAAAACATCACAGTAATCCACAAGTACTCCGCACCACTCCAGTCCATTTTTTAAAGTGAAAAGAAAAAAAAATCCATCGTTAAGGTGTTTCAACTGTAAACCTTCTGGACAAAATACGAGTCCATAATCCATAATAACACTTCCACCACTGAAAAAGTCCATTCCCTATTGTTGTCTCACATCAAAATCCACCGGTATATTTGTTTAGAACAGTTTTGGACTGTTTTAACTTGTGAACTGTGTTCGATCTTTGCATATTTCTCTCCTGACTTTTTCAAAACTCCTTAATGATGGATTTGTTTCTTACAAACATGCAGCTTTTTACTTTGCAAGTCTTTGGTGTGGATTACTTGTGGTGTTTTTATCAGCTGTTTGGACTCTCATTCTGACGGCACCCATTCACTGCAGAGGATCCATTGGTGAGCAAGTGATGCAATGCTACATTTCTCCAAATCTGATGAAGAAACAAACTCATCTACATCTTGGATGACCTGAAGGTGCGTGCATTTTCAGCAAATTTTTATTTTGGGGTGAACTATTCCTTTAATACCAATTTTACACATTTGATCGGTTTTTAGCAGCAGAGCTTGGATTTCAATCACATTTATCCAAAATACCCATAAAATTAGGTATCAAAGGAAAAGGCACAAACTTTTTACTATGCAAAAACATGTCATCAGACAGCAGCTTCCAGATTGTGCATCGCTTTGTACTTTTTGGCCATGCACTGTTTTAAAACAAGAAGGAGCACAGAATAAATCACCATGTCTCCACACACAAACAAAGCACTCAATAGCACCTGAAACCATTTAGCTTAGGAGTTCACAGTTACAAAAGTCTGAAACTAGTTGAGGTATTTCTGCATAGTGGTCCAATAATGGCTCATATTCAAGAGAATGCATATTCAAAACTGCTGAAATGTGTAATAAACAATTAAACTAATCGGATCGGTTTAGATGTGTGTGTGTTTGCAGTGATGGCCTTTTTTCTTTCACCATGACACTGCAGATCTGATGTTCAGTCCAGTAAGCTAACCTCCAGTGCTCAGCTTTTTATCCTGGAAAAAAATTAAATTACATTTTTGTGAATAATTCATAGTAATTATATAAAATAATACTACTTTTTTCAAAACACTTTTAAAGTCTTAGTTGAAGATGTCCTCCTCTAAGCTGCACTGCATAAACATTTTCTCAGTCAGTATTTAAATAGCTATTTTGGATGTCTACCCAAGTGGCCTTATCAGTGTGGTTTACCTGTCTGGCACGGCCCACACACTGAATGTACAGTGATGCGATGTTGGAACAGCTCATAGTTTGACCTTTATTCTCAGCGTAACACTTCAGTATCTGACTCTGCAGATCTGAACACACTGGTTTGATTTGGCATCGCCTAGAGAGAGTGAGAAATGAGATAAATGTCATTTGAAAAACTAAACACTGATTTATTGATCTTGCACACTCACCCGAAGCGGTTGTGTGCGTCCTCTAAGCCTTTCTTGTAATTTTCAGCAGTAACTTTTGTGAACTGAGCCATCTGCACAACAACAAAGAGACAGTCAACACGTGTAATATACTGCATTAGAGTTATTTTACTTTATTTTTTACCAAAAAGATACTAGGGATGCACGATATTATCGGACTGATATCAGAATCGGCTAATAATGGCTTTAAATGTAAATATCGGGCGATATGTCTTGCCGATAAGAGGGATACATTAACTCACATGTGCTCAGGGTGTGCTAGTGATTAGATCACATCAGCAGTGTGGCTCATTCTTGAAGCAAAGTTTTGTCTGAATGATGATTAGATTCACTCTTTTGATCGTTGCATTTAATCTGTGAAAGCACCTACAGATTGACGCATTCGGCGTGTGACAGAGTAAACAGTACTGTTGGCCTACTTCTAATTCAATTAAAAGTAAAATAGCCTATACAAATAACATTTAGACTGTGTTTTTGATTAAATAAAGCAGTAATTGATGTCATAAAATAATGAGTATGTTTTGATTTAAAGGTCAGAAGCTATAGCTTACATGAAAAAAATCACAAACATGACACTTGTAAATTAAATAATTTTATATATACTGATTTATTCATTAATGTGTATCATGTTTTATTTTTTTAAACAAATCATAAGCTAAAATATTTTCATGATTTTTTACAACTCTTTTGCTTTAGACCATCTACAAATGTTAAATCTTAAAATAAAATGTTAGGGTTAACACTGCATCTTTCTGGGGGAAAAAATGCAAAGCGATTGATATATAGTTTATTTATAGTCATTTTCAAAGCTTCAATGTACTGTCAAAAACCTTCATTATTGTTTATTTAATTCTAACAAATAAGTTCTTGTTAAAAACTAACCAAAATTAAAAATATTTTGCTTATAATTTCTGCACAGGAGAGACTTGGTGTTGTTTCCAAACAAAAGGAAATATATCGGTATCAGTCAAAATGAGTTGAAAAATATCGGCATATCGGATATCGACAAAAATCCAATATCGTGCATCCCTAAAAGATACTATAGTTTTACTAATATTTTGAATTCTTTTTTATTTTGCATATTTTCTGTTTTAATTTTACTTTCAGTTAAAAGTTTTAGTAAATTTGCTTGTTTTGTCATTTTTATTATTTTTAAATATGTCTATATAGCTTTTATTCATATTTATTTCATTTTCATCTTATTTTTTATTTTAGTAAATCAAGTTAAACGAAATGACAATGAGAAATGTTACCTTGGCAACTAGCTGAAATAAAATACGTTTAAGATCAAATAAGTTAATTTCAGATAAAGTTGATTTTATTTCAAGTAATGAATTTTTTTTTAATGGCTTTAGTTTTAGTTAACTATAATAACCCTGTACTGCATATGAAGTGGTGATATCACTCTGGAAAAGGTACAAAGAGCATATGAAAGGTCAGATGAATCATTTTGCCTTTTCCTGCATCTTGGCAATCTGCTCCCGAAACAGAGCGTCCTGATTTTCCAGATCTTTCTCCTTCTCCTCCAGCTTCTGAGCCTGATGGGAAGATAAAACGTGAAGCATCAGCCTGTAAATCTTCCATAGAACACTATAGTAAAGAGAGTTTAATGGCACATGCATTTCTTGATATAAATATACAAAAGGGTTTTGCTCACAAATGATGTTAAATTTACTGAAAAGGCTGTATGTGTGTGATAGATTAATGCATATTAAACAGAACTAATTTAACCTTGTATTTAAGCAATCACTCACTCACATTTAGCTGGAATAGAAATGATCACAGATTTCTCTTAAAAAAAGTGAACGAGCAAGTGATTGGCAAAACGAAGCCTCAACATGTTACCTTCCTCTCCATCCACTGAAACACATGAGCAGATCAAGATAAAGGAAGAAAAGAGAAAGGGAAAGGAAATAAGCGACAGTGCAGTTAAGCAGTAAAGCAATACCATTTATATTCATGCATTTTTAACATCTGGATATTCACAATATGCAAATCCAACACATGCACATACATTTAGAGGTGGATGCAGATAAAATGTTACATAACATGTTGTTTTGCACATGATAATAGTGTTATCTTAGTATCATTTAGATACTGTTGAAGTTTTTATTGATAATTAGAATCTTCTTTTTTTTTTTAAGTAAATTTGTAGCAATTTTATTATATATTTTTTTACATTGTTACTAGTGTTATATTACCATTTCTATTTTACATTTTCCAATCAAATAGTTTTTTAATTTGGGTAAAGTTTTAGCAATTTTATTGTGTGTTTTTGACATTATTACTAGTGTTATATTACAATTTCTATTTTACATTTTCCAATAATTATTTTTTAAATTTAGGTTAAGTTTTAGCATTTTTATTGTTTTTTTTTACATTGTTACTAGTGTTATATTACAATTTCTATTTTACACTTTCCAATCATTTTTTTTTTAATTTAGGTTAAGTTTTAGCATTTTTATTGTTTTTTTACATTGTTACTAGTGTTACAATTTCTATTTTACATTTTCCAATCATTTTTTTTTTATTTAGGTAAAGTTTTAGCAATTGTGTTATGTTTTTTTACATTGTTACTAGTGTTATATTACAATTTCTATTTTACAATCAATTTTTTTTTTTTTTTGGGTAAAGTTTTAGCAATTTTATTGTGTGTTTTTTTACATTGTTACTAGTGTTATATTACAATTTCTATTTTACAATCAATTTTTTTTTTTTTTTGGGTAAAGTTTTAGCAATTTTATTGTGTGTTTTTTTACATTGTTACTAGTGTTATATTACAATTTCTATTTTACAATCAATTTTTTTTTTTTTTTGGGTAAAGTTTTAGCAATTTTATTGTGTGTTTTTTTACATTGTTACTAGTGTTATATTACAATTTCTATTTTACAATCAATTTTTTTTTTTTTTTGGGTAAAGTTTTAGCAATTTTATTGTGTGTTTTTTTACATTGTTACTAGTGTTATATTACAATTTCTATTTTACAATCAATTTTTTTTTTTTTTTGGGTAAAGTTTTAGCAATTTTATTGTGTGTTTTTTTACATTGTTACTAGTGTTATATTACAATTTCTATTTTACATTTTCCAATCAAATTTTTTTTAATTTGGGTATAGTTTTAGCAATTTTATTGTGTGTTTTTGACATTGTTACTAGTGTTATATTACAATTTCTATTTTACATTTTCCAATCAAATTTTTTTTTTATTTGGGGAAAGTTTTAGCAATTTTATTGTGTGTTTTTGACATTGTTACTAGTGTTATATTACAATTTCTATTTTACATTTTCCAATCAAATTTTTTTTTTATTTGGGGAAAGTTTTAGCAATTTTATTGTGTGTTTTTGACATTGTTACTAGTGTTATATTACAATTTCTATTTTACATTTTCCAATCAAATTTTTTTTTTATTTGGGGAAAGTTTTAGCAATTTTATTGTGTGTTTTTGACATTGTTACTAGTGTTATATTACAATTTCTATTTTACATTTTCCAATCAAATTTTTTTTTTATTTGGGGAAAGTTTTAGCAATTTTATTGTGTGTTTTTGACATTGTTACTAGTGTTATATTACAATTTCTATTTTACATTTTCCAATCAAATTTTTTTTTTATTTGGGGAAAGTTTTAGCAATTTTATTGTGTGTTTTTGACATTGTTACTAGTGTTATATTACAATTTCTATTTTACATTTTCCAATCAAATTTTTTTTTTATTTGGGGAAAGTTTTAGCAATTTTATTGTGTGTTTTTGACATTGTTACTAGTGTTATATTACAATTTCTATTTTACATTTTCCAATCAAATTTTTTTTTTATTTGGGGAAAGTTTTAGCAATTTTATTGTGTGTTTTTGACATTGTTACTAGTGTTATATTACAATTTCTATTTTACATTTTCCAATCAAATTTTTTTTTTATTTGGGGAAAGTTTTAGCAATTTTATTGTGTGTTTTTGACATTGTTACTAGTGTTATATTACAATTTCTATTTTACATTTTCCAATCAAATTTTTTTTTTATTTGGGGAAAGTTTTAGCAATTTTATTGTGTGTTTTTGACATTGTTACTAGTGTTATATTACAATTTCTATTTTACATTTTCCAATCAAATTTTTTTTTTATTTGGGGAAAGTTTTAGCAATTTTATTGTGTGTTTTTGACATTGTTACTAGTGTTATATTACAATTTCTATTTTACATTTTCCAATCAAATTTTTTTTTTATTTGGGGAAAGTTTTAGCAATTTTATTGTGTGTTTTTGACATTGTTACTAGTGTTATATTACAATTTCTATTTTACATTTTCCAATCAAATTTTTTTTTTATTTGGGGAAAGTTTTAGCAATTTTATTGTGTGTTTTTGACATTGTTACTAGTGTTATATTACAATTTCTATTTTACATTTTCCAATCAAATTTTTTTTTTATTTGGGGAAAGTTTTAGCAATTTTATTGTGTGTTTTTGACATTGTTACTAGTGTTATATTACAATTTCTATTTTACATTTTCCAATCAAATTTTTTTTTTATTTGGGGAAAGTTTTAGCAATTTTATTGTGTGTTTTTGACATTGTTACTAGTGTTATATTACAATTTCTATTTTACATTTTCCAATCAAATTTTTTTTTTATTTGGGGAAAGTTTTAGCAATTTTATTGTGTGTTTTTGACATTGTTACTAGTGTTATATTACAATTTCTATTTTACATTTTCCAATCAAATTTTTTTTTTATTTGGGGAAAGTTTTAGCAATTTTATTGTGTGTTTTTGACATTGTTACTAGTGTTATATTACAATTTCTATTTTACATTTTCCAATCAAATTTTTTTTTTATTTGGGGAAAGTTTTAGCAATTTTATTGTGTGTTTTTGACATTGTTACTAGTGTTATATTACAATTTCTATTTTACATTTTCCAATCAAATTTTTTTTTTATTTGGGGAAAGTTTTAGCAATTTTATTGTGTGTTTTTGACATTGTTACTAGTGTTATATTACAATTTCTATTTTACATTTTCCAATCAAATTTTTTTTTTATTTGGGGAAAGTTTTAGCAATTTTATTATGTTTTTTTTACATTGTTACTAGTGTTATATTACAATTTCTATTTTGCAATCAATTTTTTTTTTATTTGGGTAAAGTTTTAGCAATTTTATTGTGTTTTTTTACATTGTTACTAGTGTTATATTACAATTTCTATTTTACATTTTCCAATATATTTTTTTTAATTTAGGTAAAGTTTTAGCAATTTTATTGTGTGTTTTTGACATTGTTTCTAGTGTTATATTACAATCTCTATTTTACATTTTCCAATATTTTTTTTTTAATTTAGGTAAAGTTTTAGCAATTTTATTATGTTTTTTTTTACATTGTTACTAGTGTTATATTACAATTTCTATTTTACATTTTCCAGTCAATTTTTTTTTATTTAGGTAAAGTTTTAGCAATTTTATTATGTTTTTTTTACATTGTTACTAGTGTTATATTACAATTTCTATTTTACATTTTCCAATATTTTTTTTTTAATTTAGGTGAAGTTTTAGCAATTTTATTGTGTTTTTTTACTTTGTTACTTACTAGTGTTATATTACAATTTCTATTTTACATTTTCCAATCTTTTTTTTTTTTAATTTAGGTTAAGTTTTAGCATTTATTGTGTTTTTTTACATTGTTACTAGTGTTATATTACAATTTCTATTTTACATTTTCCAAATTTTTTTTATTTATTTAGGTAAAGTTTTAGCAGTTTTATTATGTTTATTTTACATTGTTACTAGTGTTATATTACAATTTCCATTTTAAATTTCCCAATCAATTTTTTTTTTATTTGGGTAAAGTTTTAGCAATTTTATTGTGTGTTTTTGACATTATTACTAGTGTTATATTACAAGTTCTATTTTACATTTTCCAATCCATTTTTTTTTATTTAGATAAAGTTTTAGCAATTTTATTGTGTGTTTTTGACATTACTACTAATATTTGTTTGTTTTTAAATGTGTTTTTCTATTTTACATTGTTTCTAGTGTTATATTACAATTTCTATTTTACAATCAATTTTTTTTTTAATTTGGGTAAAGTTTCAGCAATTTTATTGTGTGTTTTTTTAGATTGTTACTAGTGTTATATTACAATTACTATTTTACATTTTCCAATAATTTTTTATTTATTTAGGTAAAGTTTTAGCAATTTTATTATGTTTTTTTTACATTGTTACTAGTGTTATATTACAATTTCTATTTTACATTTTCCAATAATTTTTTATTTATTTAGGTAAAGTTTTAGCAATTTTATTATGTTTTTTTTACATTGTTACTAGTGTTATATTACAATTTCTATTTTACATTTTCCAATAATTTTTTATTTATTTAGGTAAAGTTTTAGCAATTTTATTATGTTTTTTTTACATTGTTACTAGTGTTATATTACAATTTCTATTTTACATTTTCCAATAATTTTTTATTTATTTAGGTAAAGTTTTAGCAATTTTATTATGTTTTTTTTACATTGTTACTAGTGTTATATTACAATTTATACTTTACATTTTCCAATCAAATTTTTTTTGTATTTGGGTAAAGTTTTAGCAATTTTATTGTGTGTTTTTTTACATTGTTACTAGTGTTATATTACAATTTCTATTTTACATTTTCCAATATATATTTTTTTTAATTTAGGTTAAGTTTTAGCATTTTTATTGTTTTTTTTACATTGTTACTAGTGTTATATTACAATTTCTATTTTACAATCAAATTTTTTTTTAATTTGGGTAAAGTTTTAGCAATTTTATTGTGTGTTTTTGACATTATTACTAGTGTTATATTACAATTTCTATTTTACATTTTCCAATATATATTTTTTTTAATTTAGGTTAAGTTTTAGCATTTTTATTGTTTTTTTTACATTGTTACTAGTGTTATATTACAATTTCTATTTTACATTTTCCAATATTTTTTTTTTAATTTAGGTAAAGTTTTAGCAATTGTATTATGTTTTTTTACATTGTTACTAGTGTTATATTACAATTTCTATTTTACATTTTCCAAGGGTAAAGTTTTAGCAATTTTATTGTGTGTTTTTGACATTATTACTAGTGTTATATTACAATTTCTATTTTACATTTTCCAATATATATATTTTTTAATTTAGGTTACGTTTTAGCATTTTTATTGTTTTTTTTTACATTGTTACTAGTGTTATATTACAATTTCTATTTTACATTTTCCAATAATTTTTTTTTACATTTAGGTTATGTTTTAGCATTTTTATTGTTTTTTTTTACATTGTTACTAGTGTTATATTACAATTTCTATTTTACATTTTCCAATAATTTTTTTTTTACATTTAGGTTATGTTTTAGTATTTTTATTGTTTTTTTACATTGTTACTAGTGTTATATTACAATTTCTATTTTACATTTTCCAATCAAATGTTTTTTTAATTTGGGTAAAGTTTTAGCAATTTTATTGTGTGTTTTTGACATTATTACTAGTGTTATATTACAATTTCTATTTTACATTTTCCAATAAATTTTTTTTTTAATTTAGGTTAACTTTTAGCATTTTTATTGTTTTTTTTATATTATTACTAGTGTTATATTACAATTTCTATTTTACATTTTCCAATCATTTTTTTTAAATTTAGGTAAAGTTTTAGCAATTTTATTATGTTTTTTGACATTATTACTAGTGTTATATTACAATTTCTATTTTACATTTTCCAATCAAATTTTTTTTTAATTTGGGTAAAGTTTTAGCAATTTTATTATGTTTTTTTTTACATTATTACTAGTATTATATTACAATTTCTATTTTACATTTTCCAATCAAATTTTTTTTTAATTTGGGTAAAGTTTTAGCAATTTTATTGTGTGTTTTTGACATTATTACTAGTGTTTTATTACAATTTCTATTTTACATTTTCCAATAAAAATTTTATTTAATTTAGGTAAAGTTTTAGCAATTTTATTATGTTTTTTTTTTACATTGTTACTAGTGTTATATTACAATTTCTATTTTACATTTTCCAATAAAATTTTGTTTTAATTTAGGTAAAGTTTTAGCAATTTTATTGTGTGTTTTTGACATTACTACTAATATTTGTTTGTTTTTAAATGTGTTTTTCTATTAATCCTTAGCATTTTGACAGTATTGCACCAGCATATTTTTGTTATGAGGGCTTTGCAAAAAAATTGCACAGAAACAAAAGAAGCTGCTCAAACGGTAAGAAACGTGTATACTCAGATGCACATACACAAACAACACACAACTGTGCGCAGAAGCTGACTTACATAATACTGAGTTATGAGACACTCATCCTGAACGTTTAACTGCTCCATCCTGATGGCATCTGCTAGAGTCTGTTGATAGGATGCCTTCTCCTCTTCCAGAAGCTTCTGGGCCTCATCCTGAATCTGGAGTCGGGCTGCAGCTTGAGCCTGGGCCTTCGCTTTAGCTTTCTCTTCCTCCAGCCTTATGAAAACACAGTAAATGCTGTTTAGATGCCAAAACTCACTACATTCTTGGGTATTTTGTTGAGAGATCTTCATCGTCAGTTAAGTGTTTACTGTTGTCGCATGTTATGCTCTGCCATCTTCATTTCCTCATTCAGGAGCTTCTGGAGATCTTCTCTGAGCTGCCTTTTGAGCTTTTCCTCATTCACTAAACAAAAGAAATATCATATTTTAGAGCATGGAGATCTTCCATTAATTTATAAAACACAATCAAGTTTCTGAGAAGTTAAAGTCAACATTAAATGAAAATTCAACCCATTTATTTTCTAAATGCATGTTAAAGATATTATTGCTGCTAACAATTAATCCATGCATGTTCCATTCTTTTAAAAAATAATTCAATATTAGTTTTAACAATACGGATTATTTTAAAATATGATGAAAATCATGATGTTATTGTTTATAATATCTTAATATCTTCATGCCTTATAGTTGCATTTAGCAGATTAGAGCTGGGCGATAATATAATTTACATTTTGTGATGATACAAGCAATCAAGCAGTTGAGACGTGCTATACATCACTTTACATGAATGCACTCTATATATGCAGGTAAAGTTATCCAATATCCAACTTTATATAGAGTTATGCGACAATACAGTTTACAGAAACGCTTACAGAAAAGATCTGTTGCTACTTCCATTTTATTGCGATTTCAAGATTGTGTTCAACAAGCATTTGTACAAAATCCTGAGACACAACTGGACACTTTGCAGGTCAATCAGCCAAAAATTAACCAGAGAGACTTTGGTAAGACTAATGAGCCAGATTATGAACTTACCAACATGTGTTTGCAGTAGAAAGACCTCGAGTTGTGGCACAACAGGTTCCTCAACAAGGTGAACACAAGGAACTGCAGGATCTCCAGTGGAAATTGGACCCATTTGCATCTTGCAAGGCATTTCATCAGGCAAAACCACAGATGAAGCAGACCCAGATTGCGAAACAGCAGACTCCTCCAAGTCAGACTGAATGGGAGCAGGTCTGGAGATTGGGGAGGTTGAAACCTCAGGTTCAACAGGTAAGTCCATGGACTCACCAGATGTTGGCTGAGCAGCTAAAGTAAGAGATTATGGAGTTTCTATAGGTTCAATCGGTTCAGCAGATGGAACACAAACTTCAGCAGATACAATTACAGGTTCAACAGAGGACTCTATAGGTGTTACAGGTTCAACCGAGGACTCTATAGGTGTTACAGGTTCAACAGAGGACTCTATAGGTGTTACAGGTTCAACAGAGGACTCTATAGGTGTTACAGGTTCAACCGCGGACTCCATAGGTGTTACAGGTTCAACCGTGGACTCTATAGGTGTTACAGGTTCAACCGAGGACTCTATAGGTGTTACAGTTTCAACCGTGGACTCTATAGGTGTTACAGGTTCAACCGTGGACTCCATAGGTGTTACAGGTTCAACCGAGGACTCTATAGGTGTTACAGGTTCAACCGAGGACTCTATAGATGTTACAGGTTCAGTAAGTGGGTCTGTGGTTGGTGAAGGAGGAATGGCTACAGGTTCAGTCGTCGAGGTTATGGCAGGAGGTGGTGTTAGGGGTTCAACACCGGGTTCCACTCGTGGAGAAGCAGTTATTGGTTCACTTGACACTGGTGAAGGAGCATTTATGGGTACAGCTGGTTGAGGGTCAGGTACAAGTATAGCTACATGCTCATCACCTGTAGGCGGAGGATTTGGAAGACTCTCAGGTGACTCTACATTCGAAGGTGGTGCAGATGTTTCCTCAGTCCCAGTTACTAAAGGTGTTATTGGCTCTGAAACAGGAGGAGGAACCAAAGTATTGGCATATGAGGGTGGATGAGGGATTATGGGTACACGATGTTCACCTGGAACCCATCGCTCAACCGGAGGAGCTACAGGAGCTGTTGACTGGGTAGAGGATTTGGGTGAAGCTTGCGGGTGAACCACAGGTGGAGACTCCTTCATACGATCAATCACTCTTTGTGAAAGCTGTTTATCATCAGATGAGAAATGGTATTGATATACTTGTTGATATTACTTGTTTTTTACAATATGCAAAGTATGAAAAAATACTATAGTAATTTATAGTAAATACTATAGTGTTTCTGAACCTTACTATAGTAAAGTGTATACTGTATATAGTATAGTATTTACAACACTCTGATAATGAATGCTACAGCATACTGTAGTATTAACTATAGTGAACTGTAATAAATACTGTAGTATACTTTAGTTTTTACTAGAGTAAACTGTAGTGTATTGTAGTATAATATACCCTATAGTTGTAGAAAACTTAGTACAGTATTGGGTAAAGTAATTTGTTTATATTACTATAGTTGTTATATTACCACAGCAACTATAGAATTACCACAACAAATTAATTCCAAGTACTTTACTATAGTATGTAGGGCTGCACGATTATGACTGTTGATTATTCCCTTGAAATTGTAATTGCGATTAATTACGATTATCACAATTTACATTGAATGATGTTTATACCATTGTTTGATGCAACTGCATGCCGTATTTTTATATGACAATAAACAAGCTGAAAACACTCTAACTGAAAAACCTTTAGTGCTTTTCTATAGTATTAAAGGGATAGTTCACCCAAAAATGAAAATTTGATGTTTATCTGCTTACCCCCAGGGCATCCAAGATGTAGG
>NW_015557059.1:175310-179125 GCF_001515605.1 Sinocyclocheilus anshuiensis | reverse complement strand
TACGCGCGAGACGCGCGAGAGATCACTTCCGGCGCTTGCGTAAACTACACCAGAGCGCGTACACACCTCATGCCGTGTGCGCCGTGCGCGCGCCCAAAGACAGTTGGACATAGTGCTGTATTAGAGGTCAAATATGATATAAATACTGTACGGTTTCTGGCACAAACTGATCGTTTCGTGTCTTCGGACATCAGTGTGTCGTCACGAGCCGCAGGGTTTAATTTGGATTTGCTTGGATGCCCTGGGGGTAAGCAGATAAACATCAAATTTACATTTTTGGGTGAACTATCCCTTTAAGCGTCAAATGTCAAATATACATCGGATTGGTTTCTTCTTTAAATTATAAAAAAAGTAAAAATATGAATGGTATTATAATGTTATACTAAAACTAAAACAATGGAAAAACCCTTAAGATCACATGTAGAAAGAAAAAAAACATATCTTAAGCGCGCAGAACAACATAAGTGGACTTTGAACGATTAATTGCCGCTTTGAACGATTACGTAATTGTGGCGTCCATAATTGTAATCGCGATTAGAAATTTGATTAATTGTGCAGCCCTAA
The DNA here is from genome assembly GCF_001515605.1 of Sinocyclocheilus anshuiensis. Classification (NCBI taxonomy): domain Eukaryota; kingdom Metazoa; phylum Chordata; class Actinopteri; order Cypriniformes; family Cyprinidae; genus Sinocyclocheilus; species Sinocyclocheilus anshuiensis. The sequence continues at coordinate 178,561 of NW_015557059.1, read as the reverse complement.
TAGTATGGTTCAAAAACACTATAGTATTTACTATAAATTAGATATTATTTTTTTCATGTGGGTTTTGTTTTATTATGAAAACTGAGAACATTTTTCCATCACCTACAAGTTTGTGTTTGACGGTCACACTGGAAACTCAACTAACTTTTTTTCCAGATTATTGTAGCCCAAAATTAATACTTATCTTTTTTCAAATTTGCAATGCAATGTGACTGACCTGGGATGCATGAATCTTCATTAGACAATACTGCTTTCTTTTCATGCAATATTTTTTCAAGTGATCGCAAAATAATCTGGGAAATAGCTGAAAGTACATAAATTAGAAAGTGACTACTGCAGCAATACTATTGTTCAGAAGATGGGAATACTGTACCACTGCACACTGATATATACCATGGAATGGGAACCAAATTCATGTACAATGGTATTATTATGGGACACACCCAAAAACATGGTATTACCATAGTAAAATTCCACTAAAAAATGGGGTTGTACGGTACCATGTTTTTTTTTTGTAAAGAAAGGTAGTGGTTGTACCATTATAAGATTTAGTACTATGAGGTTGGTGTAGGGACATACGGTCACACATATATACTTCAAGTACAGTTGATTTTGAAAGCTATATGTAATGTAAAAGTTAACCCGTCATGTCTAAGTGCAGTATGTATGTTTAGTATGCAGTAGGTCAACATGCATGACCTGTACGTAGGCTATATTTAACATAAGCTATATGCCCTGCAGGACATTTTGTTCTGCACCCCTAAAATCTCCACAAACTTGCAATTTACACGATATTCTAATTAATTCATTTCAAAGACCGAACCACTGAAGCTCTTGCAGTGGAAGTACGTTACAACTTATGTTGTTAAGCACGCATAGATAATAAACAACGACATAGATAATATAGTTAAAATTACTCAACAAAGGAAATAGAAAATACTTTTGCATAAGTTTATCGTTATCTAGTACACTTACCCGAATGCCCTTCACGAATGTAACCCCCTCCTCATCACAGGCAGGGTCGAAGGAAACGTGGCGCGAGCTGCTATTGCCCCCCATCACTTCGACGGTCTATATCTATACAGCTTAACGCAATATTTATTGCAAATAAAACAGAAGCGCTGATTTTTCTTAAGGACTGGGATGTTCAGTAGTATGGGCTTCGACATCTAAAGCCTAAAAGCTTGTGTTTAGCTCAGCCCTTCCCACTCTCACGCCCAGAGGAATTTCATTCCACATTTCACTCCGCGTTCATTCAAACCTCCAGCGATTCATTTCTGTCAGCTAATAAATGTTTATAATTATCAATAAATCTTATTTGTTCATATATCTGGGAGCACACACGCTTTATTCACGTTTATAAGCATTTGAAATGGACATTATGTGCTTCTTCGTGATATTAAATATTTGGGGGTGTGGCTAATATGATACATTAATAATACATGAGGCGATTATTATTATTCAAAATGTTTAAAAAAAAAATCTGCACTTAAAAAAAATGTAAATAATATTTGAAAGCTTACTCTTTTTGAACAATCTCATTGAACTTATTATCAATTTTAAGTATTAACACATTGTATTTTGGTGGAAAATATGGTTTTCAGCTAATGAATGTTCACAACTCTGTCAACATATCTAGGAGCATATAAGCTTATTTAAGTTTATAAGCAAGTGGACATTCTGTGCTGTTATTGATACTATATGTCTGGGGGCGTGACTAATACTATATTAATAATGGCATGTTGTTATTATTCATTATTGTTCAAAATGTTAAAACATTGTTCTGCCTAAAAATGTAAATGTACACTTGAAAACTCACTTTTTTGAATGCAATCTCATTAAATTATTATTATTATGATGATTTTACAGTACTAACAATAATGGTATTAATTATTGTATTTTGGTGGAAAGATATGGTTATTTAATTTTTGTACTGTGTGAATTTATGAATTCTACACAAGTGACAAATAATACATTACCTGTAGAAAAACCCTGGGTTTTATCAATCCGTCAGACACAAGACCATACTTTTAATGCCAATAAAGACCATAAAATTAAAAGAACATCAAGAGAAATTGATTAATTATGAAGTTCCAATGAATAGTCCACACATTAGGTGCACAGAAAATGCAGATGAGATTGAAAGAATTGCACAAAAGACATGATTTCCTTCAGTTTATGAGGTCTCAGTTTGTGTTAGCTGATAAAAGAATAAAACATCTTACACAAATCCATGCCAAATTACAAATTCTAGCCTCATGAACATAAGCGTAGATATTTTTGACAATATTGGCAGTTGTTTTCTACAGTATTGCTTTAGCTCACCCTGAAACGTTAGTTGAAGGTGAACTACAAAAAGTCAAATATGTTATATACTGTGTGACTACAACTTAAAATGCTTATGCATTATCGTTCGTAGTCTGTCTTAATTTATTATATCACCTGAATAAAGACACGTGTAAGTGGGCCAACATATTTACTGACTTACTAAAACCGGCTGTGTTTAAAAATGGAAAAGAAATACATACCACTAACTTGTAGTGAACATTAACACTTATAAAAAATAGCTGCAAGTCCTGAACATGCTAACAAAACTAGCAAAAATTGACCATTACGTTAGTTTTAATGTGCAAAGAAGTAGATATGAAGTAAATATGGTGCCAGGAATAAAATAAGTGTCTATTTCTGCAAAAACAGACCTAGATACTGAAAACAGGTCACACATTGTAAATCCTACAGGCAAACGCTCTAACAAACTTACACACACCTGGCTCAAAAGCAGCTCATAAATTTGGCCCAAATGTACCTCAAGCGCTCATCCATCCACAGTGAATAACTTAAAATTGAATAGTGATGGGACACACACCAACAAAACACACTCGCACAAAGCTAAAGAGGTATTACATTTCCTTTACAATTTACTATGAAAGCTGCTTTCCACCACGGAATAAAAAAAAATTTTTTAAAGTCAATTGCAATTTTTATCTCAGAATTTTAACTTTTCTGACTTGCAATTCTGAGTTTATATCTCACAATTCTGACTTTATATCTCACAATTCTGACTGTATATCTCACAATTCTGACTTTATATCTCACAATTCTGACTGTATATCTCACAATTCTGACTTTATATCTCACAATTCTGACTTTATATCTCACAATTCTGACTTTATATCTCACAATTCTGACTTTATATCTCACAATTCTGACTTTATATCTCACAATTCTGACTTTATATCTCACAATTCTGA
>NW_015557059.1:165135-174939 GCF_001515605.1 Sinocyclocheilus anshuiensis | reverse complement strand
ACGATTCTCTCCGGCCAATCCGTGATCAGCAGAGTTTACACGTCACGTTTTGGTAACGGTATGGTTCACTTGGAACCTCAACCGAGGTGGTACTAAAAAAAGTACCAGGTACCAGCTACTGTACCCAGTGGAAAATCCCCAAAAAGTGAACCGTACCGTGCCGTACCATGCAGTGGAAAAGCTCCATAATATGCTGCTTTGGTGTTTAAAGGAGTAGTTCACTTCCAGAACAAAAATGTACAGATCATGTACTCACCCCCTTGTCATCCAAGATGTTCATGTCTTTCTTTTTTCAGTCGTAAAGAAATTATGTTTTTTGAGGAAAACATTTCAGGATTTCTCTCCATATAATTGACTTATATGGTGCCCCCGAGTTTGAACTTCCAAAATGCAGTTTAAATGCAGCTTCAAAGGGCTCTAAACGATCCCAGCCAAGGAAGAAGGGTCTTATCTAGCGAAACGATCTTTTATTTTAACGTTATTTTCTAAAAAAAAATTACAATTTATATACTTTTTAACCTCAAGCGCTCATCTTGTCTAGCTCTGCGGTTCATGACAGTTAGGGTAGGTCTAAAAACTCCCATCTCATTTTCTCCTCCAACTTCAAAATTGTCCTACATCACTGCAGAAGTACCGACCCAGTGTTTACAAAGTAAACATGCAAAGAAGGTCAAACGCCCTTTACAAAAAAACGTCAAAACAGCGATGTAAGGACGATTTTGAAGTTGGAGGAGAAAATGAGATGGGAGTTTTTAGACCTACCCTAACTGTCATGAACCGGAATGCACAGTTCACGCAGAGCTAGACAAGACGAGCGTTTGAGGTTAAAAAGTATATACATTTACATTTTTTTTTTTTACAAAATAACCGATCGTTTCGCTAGAAATTCTGACTTTATATCTCACAATTCTGACTTTATATCTCACAATTCTGACTTTATATCTCACAATTCTGACAAAAGAATCATAATTGAGAGCGATAAACTCAGAATTGTGAGATAAAGAGTAACAATTACCCATTTAATTTTTGTATTCTGTGGCATAAATGGGCTTCCATAATTTACTCTGCCTTCTTGTCAGCTTTCTCTCCTTTCATTGCCGCACGAATGCTGGACCACACTTCCGTGTAGAGCAGCGTTCCCAGGAACACCACGGCCGTGCCGACCCAGTGCCAGGCTGTGAAGGGATTATGGAAGTACAGGATGGAACTAATGAGACTCAGGAATTTGCGAAGCGTCACCACCAGTGTAACCGTGAGCGATGCGCACTCCGTGGTCAGAATGAACACGCCGCGGATACACACGTATCTTGAGATATCTGGCTAAGGATGAACTATACTGACTGTAGACAGATTTATTAGCATGCCTTTCTACAGCTCTGTCCAATAAAAGGCCATAAGGAAAATCTGGATATGACAAAAATGAAAGGATACTGGGTGATGACATTCATCAGTAGGTATAACCACATGACTGGCACAGACTGACCAATCACAGGGATTTCCACTGGAGCTTTGAGAGAAAGTCACGGTTTGTCATTTCAAAATAAAGGCCAAACAAACTAAAACTTTTTAAGGCTTATATACACACCATTCAAACATTTGGGGTTTTGAAAGAAATCAGTACGTACATTCAATGAGGAAGTGATAAGCGATTTCTACTTCAAATAAACTTTCTATTCATCAAAAAATTATCTGTATCATTGTTTCCACAAGAATATGAAGCAGCACAAGTGTTTTCTATATTGATATTAATCAGAAATGTTTCGAAAATGAGATGGGAGTTTTTAGACCTACCCTAACTGTCATGAACCGGAATGCACAGTTTACGCAGAGCTAGACAAGACGAGCGTTTGAGGTTAAAAAGTATATACATTTACATTTTTTTTTTTTACAAAATAACCGATCGTTTCGCTAGATAAGACCCTTCTTCCTCGGCTGGGATCGTTTAGAGCCCTTTGAAGCTGCATTTAAACTGCATTTTGGAAGTTCAAACTCGGGGGCACCATATAAGTCCATTATATGGAGAGAAATCCTTAAATGTTTTGCTCAAAAAACATAATTTCTTTACGACTGAAAAAAGAAAGACATGAACATCTTGGATGACAAGGGGGTGAGTACATGATCTGTACATTTTTGTTCTGGAAGTGAACTACTCCTTTAAACACCAAAGCAGCATATTATGGAGCTTTTCCACTGCATGGTACGGCACGGTACGGTTCACTTTTGAGGGGTTTTCCACTGGGTACAGTACCTGGTACTTTTTTTAGTACCACCTCGGTTGGGGTTCCAAGTGAACCGTACCATTGCAGTTTAAATGCAGCTTCAAAGGGCTCTAAACGATCCCAGCCAAGGAAGAAGGGTCTTATCTAGCGAAACGATCTTTTATTTTAACGTTATTTTCTAAAAAAAAATTACAATTTATATACTTTTTAACCTCAAGCGCTCATCTTGTCTAGCTCTGCCTGGACTTTATTTTGTGTTTTGTGTGCGGCAGTCGTCCGCGAGTGGCTGCCGCTTTACTTTCGTTTTGTGTTTGTTTATTTTATTAAGTTGTTTAAATGTTCGCCGGTTCCCGTCTCCTTCTTCCCGACCTACGAATGTTGTTACATTGGTGCCGAAACCCGGGAGGAAGGTCTCCTTTTCGCTCGCCTCGTCTGTCTGTCCTTACCCCCAGGTACGCCGCGGCCGCCGTGATCGGCTCCCCCGAAGGGGGGAGGGGAAGAGCGCAGTCTCGGGAGTACCCCCCGACCTGCAAGGGGTGATGGGGGTATGTGACGAGTGGGGATGTGGGAACGGAGCGAGGTCGGTGGAGTAATTGATAATGAGCGACACCTACACGTCCGCGAGGGGCTGCTGCTTTACTTTCGTTTTGTGTTTGTTTATTTTATTAAATTGTTTAAATGTTCGCCGGTTCCCGTCTCCTTCTTCCCGACCTACGAACGTTGTTACAAACATTTTTTAATACTTTTTTTAAAATCCTGTGGCAGAAATGAGCTTCCACAGAAAACTATTTTAAATTGCAATAATATTTTCCTGTTTTTACCATATTTTTGATCAAATAAATGCAGCCATGGTAAGCATTCTTTAAAAAACATTTTAAAAACCTTAAAGACCCCAAACGTTTGAGCGGAGATGACTAATTTACTACATTAGTCCCATCAGAATCATACTCACAGCTCTGGCTGAAGAGCACGGCGTGTCTGTAGATGTCTGTTGACAGCAAGAGGAATCCTGGTAAAGGCAGACAGTGCTGAAAAAAGGCAGAAAAATCCCACTCAATCCCACATACTCATATATGACAAAATGCTGCACACTAGAATACAGCATCATATGTACGGTTAGGGACTCACATTGTAAAACAAAGCCTCCTGGGAGTGTTTGCCATACTTCTTGTACAGAGTTTCCTGGAAAATGCCCATTCTTGCAGACATCAGCAAGGCGAACGTCAACATGGCAATCCCTGAAACACAACAGCATTAATGCAATCGAATATCATGCTTATGTGACTGAAAAATAAAGTTCAGAATGATATAAATAACCACATATACTCCGTAAATGTCTTCAGAATTGCATACTAACACACTACTAATACTATTTTAGCAGTATGCAATATGTACACAATCGTTCAAAAGTTTGATATTTTTCTAATGCTCATAAAATTTGTATTTATGTGATCCAAAATACCATAAAAACACTAATAATAGGAAATATTATTACTATTTCAAATAACTCCTTTCTGTTTTACTACATTGTAAAATATAATTTATTCCTGTGATCAAAGCTGAATTTTCAGCATCATTACTCCAGTCTTCAGTGTCACATGATCCTTCAGAAATCATTCTAATATGCTGATTTGCTGCTCAAGAAATATTTTTGATTATTACAAGGGCGTGGGTTTGATTTTGGCATTGGTGGGGACATAACAGCAGACAACTGACATTTAATTGTTTGATTGAGGGACAATTTAGTAGTCGCTGGATTTTGGTAGGACATATCCCGAGTGTCCCTACTTAATTCTACGCCCTTGGATTATCATCAATGTTGAAAACAGTTGTGCTGCTTCATATCGGAGTATAAACTGTGATACGTTAAAGCAATAAGCCCCAAGAAGCAGTGGTTTACAGTGAATTTATATTCAGATGTCTTTTCCTTATTCTTCCGCCAAACATTGTAGTTCCTCAGAAACCGTTGTGGTTGCAACAAAGTGGTTGGCGAGCAACACACAGACGTAAACAAAGGTGTATGTTTGTAGAGTAATTTACAACAGCTTCGAACGCGGCTCAACCAATCAGAATCAAGGACCGGAACTATCCGTTTTATCATTTGTTTTTAACAATTATTTGATGAATAGAAAGTTCAAAAGTACAGCATTTATTTGAAATAGAAATCTCTTGTAACATTATAAATGTCTTTACTATCACTTTTGATCAACTGAATGCATCCTTGTTGGAATAGAAGTTACTCAAACTTTTGAACAGTAGTGTGTACTACATACTACTAATAATGTAGCATGCAACCATTTTAAATGCTTATTGTTACTAATGCAGTTTCACATATTAATGTTTTAAATGGTAGTATATACTATACAATATGCAGCAAACATTGCCTGAGTGTGAATGTGTAATGAGAATATTACCCAGAATCCAATGCATGAAGGCATAAAAAACATCTTCCTCTGTGGCCCCTTTCTCAACATTCTACATAAATATCAAACCTGACATATTAGGTGCAGATAAAAGCATTGAAATGCAAATACATTATGCCTGTTAATACGAAACAACTACTAATACTAATCTCTATATCTCTATAATACTAATCTACTAATCTCTCCTACACTTTTACCAGCACTCACACACATCATCAATACATCTCTCCTCACAGGCACCTTCCCCACTGCATTCAAGCAGGCTCGGATAACCCCACTGCTCAAAATGAGCAGTGCTAGGTAGATTACTTACAAATTGTAGTCAATTACTGATTTCAAATTACATGACGAAAATTGTAATAACGTAATCTATTACATTATGCATTTTAGTTAATATAATCGGACTACTTTTTGATTATTTCTGACAGAATTGGTTTATCACATTGATTTGAATAGGATAATCTTGCACCATACTGATGTACCATACCCAGGGTGTTTGTAAGTTAATCAAGCAAATTATTAATTAAATCAAATAATTTAAAAATTACAAATATTTCAAAATAAAACACTTTAAAATGACATCAGACGATGGCAAACATGCAAATGTGTAGTTAAATTATTGACTTAATTATTATTATTTAATTACTTAACTTAAAATTGGAATAAAGTAAAAAAAAAAAAAAGTCAGAATAAAGATTTAAATTAGCAGGGTCTACAACACATAAATATATTAATTCAGAGAGGTTCTGCAAATTATATATATGTTAATTAAAGTATAAACTGCAGTGTTTTAATGACAATTACATTTTTATTTATTCATTGTACAATAAACAATTTTGTAGATGCCCACTTGATGTCCAGTAAAAGTCTGTCCTGAAGCTGAACCATTAATGTCAGAAATGCATCTTATCCTGTGATTCTAGATTTAACACAAAGACTGTAACATAAGTCATCTTGTTGAGGTTCATAACTGCACGACTATGTTTGGAATGGAATACTAGTGTATTGCTTGTGCAGTACATACTGTATACTACATCTGAAGTATGTGAAACATTATGCAGTATGCTATATTATTATCACAACACCACTTATCATATCTGATATTCGGTGCAAATATGTAAACTGTGCACAGCATGCACACTAAAAACTTCAAAGATATTAGCTGTCTGAACTGTGTGTTGACTTACAAACCACCTGTCACTGTGACAAAGCAAAGCATTCACCTCTCACCTATAATAATATAATAATCAATAATGGTAATCACTGCCTTTTACCTCGTTCAACAAGTAAAAAAAGGATGTTTGAGTAAAAATGCATAGTTATGCATTTATTTTTTGGAAAACGAACGCCCATACAACATGATGGGAATCTGGCAAATCATTCACTTATAATTATCAATTAAGTTTATACTTTTTACTAATCTGTTCAGAAGCCAAAATAAATTGTTAGAATTAAAATGCATGTATTTGCGTATAAATGTTATAAATTATTAACCTGAGGGGTATGTGTGGCTTTTTGCGTCCAAAGTTTGTCTCAAAGATGAACCCTTCCAGTGCAATGAAGGCAAACTGGCAAATGTGACAATATTCCCACATCCTGGAAAATCCCTGTAAAATATACCATTTAAAGAAGCAAGAAATGACAGCATACATTAAGCTCAAATGCATTAAATACAAACTCAAATATGAAAAAAGGATCATATATGAGAGACATGCAACTCACCTAACTAAAAGTTCCAAAAACACAACATTACTGCAGCAACCAACAAACACCAAAGCGATCGCAAACAACGTATTCATTGTTAAAGCCTAAAATGAAACAATCACAACCGTTGTTTCAGCTTTACACTAATCCGGATGTTGGCATGGTGAATACTAAATGTCTAAATGTCTGAATGTTCATGACATGCACTAGTGAACTAGTGATACTTCAATGAACACGTCTCCCGGCTACAGGCATAACTTCCAGCTTCCCGCGGCGCCTGCTGGGATTTGTAGTTTTTTGGCTCTAATCCAGCATGCATGCGGCTGTTCCTAAAAACTACATTTCCCAGGAACACGACCAAAAACAACTACGTTCATTCAAACTAACAAACTTAGCAAGTATTTGCGTTGGAGAGTAGCATGATTGCGAGAGGAAGCAGTAATAATAAAATAGCCTTTAAATAAAAATAAAGTGAAAATAATAACAATAATAAACAGTATCTGAAATTTTCGCAGCGTCATTTCGGACGTTTAAAGTGTTATCTCTACGTGTTTCCGGTGTCGTGGCGATCACACACAGAACAGTTTTACTCATCAGTCAGTAAACCGTCTGATAAACAACACAAACATGATTTCGTTAACGGACTCACAGAGTAAGTCAATTCTACAGTATCTCTGCTCTGCATTAATGTTGTTAGTTTAGATAGAAATGTTTAAAATACTGCTTTAAAGCTGAAAAGTGATGAATGGGAATGAATGAGGATACACTGCGTACAATCAAATCACTACTATAGTAAAACTCTGTAATCTAATATTAGAAGAATTGTGATACCATGATAATACCATCACCATTATAGTAATGTACCCTGGAGCAGTATTTGAATTATCTATCTATCTATCTATCTATCTATCTATCTAATGTTGAATCTATCTATCTATCTATCTATCTATCTATCTATCTATCTATCTCTCTCCATGGTATTCTCTGAAGTGCTTTGGAGTACTATGCAAATACCCTGGTATATGGTAATCATATGGTACCTATTATTAATATTATTATTTAATCTTTATCTTTGTTATTTAATATTTTAAATCATTAGAAAGAAGAAAAGCCTAAAACAATTGCAAAGTTGTACATGAGTACTATATTTTTACTTCCACTGAAGTACTTAATCTTATATATGACTTATTTGCATGCCTCTCTCTGTATTTATAACGCAGCACTAATAAAAGGCTGTTGTTGTGTTTTTAACAGAGATCGGGATGGGGCTGACGGGCTTCGGCGTGTTTTTCCTCTTCTTTGGAATGATTCTGTTCTTTGATAAAGCGCTCTTGGCCATAGGAAATGTAAGTGTGTGCTTTAACACAGAGTTGTTTGAATGGAGTAAAACATGAACGCTCAGGCGTGTTAGGGAATTAAAATGCTGCTTGAACTGAACCTGAATGTCTTTTTGTGTTTGCAGATCTTGTTCGTCGCAGGTCTCTCATTTGTTATCGGACTGGAACGGACGTTCAGGTTCTTCTTCCAGCGGCATAAAATGAAAGCCACCGGTTTCTTTCTGGGAGGTGTTTTCGTGGTGCTCATTGGATGGCCGATTATAGGTGTCGTCCTGGAAGTCTATGGATTTTTCCTCCTTTTCCGGTGAGTTGTTTTGTTTTGTCACCCTGGCAAGATGTTTAGGGTGGTTTTGCACTATCATAAAAGGGTTTATTTTGCTTAAAGCTACTCTATGTAATTTTTTTTACCCCCGAAATTAATAAAATTTAATAATGAGCAAGCACACTATCTTCTGAAGTTCTGTTTTTGCCTTACCCTAAAAAAACAACGGAGGGCTTATAATACATAGTATTATTTTAAACTGCATGCATGAATCGCCTGTGTTTGTTTGCCTCATATCCACAAGTAGATTGAAACCACAACAAATGAACCTGGAACCGAAGAGTTTGCAAGCAAAAACAGAAAACAATGAACCTGTAATAAAACGCGAATCAACATAGTTTGCATAGTGTCAAATTAACTAGTTACTGGCCTATTTGCCTAGCAGGGCTCCAGACTGTGACCATTTTTTCTTCCGGTGCAAGTAAATTTTGTGAGTGGTCGCACTGGCACGACCACCTTGTTGTTCAACTCACGTTGCCATTTCTGTTGCAAATGAGAAACATCAAATGGCAAACGAAACACAAGCGTAACAAAATCCCGCTACTCGTTTGAGCTGCGTAGCGCAGTCTGTTTATCAGCTCGGACCACGACGCAAACAAACTTGTCCGAGCTCAGAACAGCTTTACGCGGGAACCAAAGTTGATTTCATGACACTGTTACTGCACAGTGCTGCGAGATCCAGTGAGAAGCGTTTGAATTCGCCGCAGAATGAGTAAAGATTGCTGCGAGACCTAGTGAGAAGCATTCAGATTCTGCACAGAAATCTCTGTTATAAACAGATCAAATGGCGCTGATGTAGAAAACCAGGGGCCCGTTCTTCGTATGTCGCTAACTCAGTTAGCTGGATTTGATATTTGACGATTTGGCATGATCTTCGATTGGTTGGTTCTTCGAAGCTCATCCCAGAGTTGCTGTCATAGCAACAGGTCCGTAAGCTTAAACCTGCTCAGGAGCAGCTTATTTCATGTAAACACGATTAGATTGCATCTTTTAAAGCAGAACTGATACTTAAAATCTGTCCCCAGCCACTGCTACTTTATTAGAAGAGTACCCTACTGATCCAGGGACAGTAATTTAAAATAATCATTTAAAAATAATATAATAATGTTGTGTAGTCTATAATACTATAGACAGCCAGTTTTACTCGCTGAAAGATTTATTCATGATAAAATAATAACTTTATAATTGTATTGGAGTCTTATGCACATGCTGTACAGTTAAACTGAGCCATGCATTAATTTGAGTGATGATAGATATTATGGGAGTGGCTTGAAGGAGCGCAGGAGATGCAGATAACTTGATCTTGGCCCTTAAGAAACTTTAATTAATGCTGTCACATAACAAATCTGCTTCAAAGATCAAATTAAATGAATTACTAATTACAACATTGAAATAAAAATGTAAAGCCTGTACAAATACTAGAAATCATGAATATAAATAATTGGGAATCATGTAAAAAAATAAAAAATAAAATAAAAACGGTGCACATTTCATTTATATATTATACCATTTATGTAGTTTTGTTCGCTTGGCTGTTTCCTTATAAAAGTCCAGAAATTTGTCAAGTTTTTCGTCAGGTGTCTTTTTTAATTATATGATGTCATTACGTTGCTGTCTTGCCGCCAGCCAGTCGCTGCGTTGCTGATCGTGGTTTCGAGTATCGATACACCTGCCCTTTACGGGGAACACAAGAACGCGCAGTAATCTTAGACAACTTAATCCAGATATTTAATAAAATCCGCAAATTCGTTTGAAGAACCAAATTAGCCAGAGATCAGTTATCACGATTAGAAGATCTG
>NW_015557059.1:156677-165120 GCF_001515605.1 Sinocyclocheilus anshuiensis | reverse complement strand
GTCATAACCCCTCGATTTCCAGTTTTGTTTTGTAGAAAACATGGAAACACCAAAGACGCTTTAATATGTTGTGCGTTTTAATAGACCGGTGACGACCGCACAGAGTAGCATTATAACAGAACTTGTATCTAGTATGATAAAACAGCGCTGCTTTACCCCACATACGCACGACCGGAAGGAGCGGAAGCGGTCGACTGTGGCATAATAAAAGCTCCGCTGCTTTCAAGCCGTGTGTCACACTCGTTCAGCGCCTCGTTTCGCTTCGACGGCTTTCAGCCTCACCCTGCTTCATTCTACTACGTTAATAAATCATTAGCTCATCCACGAACATGATTTCTGCCCGAGTCCCATCGGATTGCATCGGCTGTGGGGATGAAGACGACAACTCCCATGATTCCACACTGTCATCAAACTACGCCTTTGTCTCTTTGTTTATTTCGAATACGCGCCCTCTAGCGGCGAAAATTACATATTGTGCCTTTAAACGAGGTATGAAGAATGGGCCCCAGAAGCAGTAACGCTAGCTTTAACCATGGTGTTGTGGCAGAAATAGTCGAATGTTATTACATTGTTCATTTCAGGGTTTGTACAACCTTTTGAGAGAGAAATTCAAGCAATTTTTAATGACTTACAAGCATTTCACACAACTGTTTCCAGCACTTTAAAGCTCCAAAATGATACAATTTGAATGTTATTTTCAAAGGGATGACCAAAATATACTGTGGTGAACAAACACTTACGTAAAATTAAAAAATATATCAAATCACCATTATAACCTGTAGATGGCAGCAGAGGAGCACTTATTGGCTTATTAGTCATTTATTTATACTTTTTCCTTTATATTTTGAAATGATAAAATAACTATTATAAAATCACTATTATAAAATATCAAATCAAGAAGTTTTGCTCTTTTTGTGTATAAGAAAAGTCACAAAGTGCTTTGAAAAACAAACTTTTCTTCAATTTGCGACTAAATTGCACATAATCACTGAAGTTGTTGGTCAGTTCCATACAAGACTATAGAAGAATAATGGTACATTTAATAAGAGTACAATATATACTTTTTCTACATAAAAATTCGATTTTGCCCATGTTACTGTTGTTAATGAAATAAATATTGTAAGCTTCCCAACTCAAGCCTAGTGCTTTACTGTCAAATGTGTATAAACATGAAATGAACATGTAATATTATTAGTAACTGCACTTATTAATGCAAAACGATAGTAATTTTATCATATTTATTTGTCATATCCCTCTGAAATTAATTTCTGAGTTAAGTCTATTTATTATCAAAGCATTTGTCAGTAATACAGTTAAAATGGGGAAAATATGTGAACGATTGCATTGCAGGCCAATTTAAGGTGTGCCCCTAAATTTGCTGATTGTGCTCCTAAAAGTTTTTCAAATAGATTTACTGTTTAATGCACTTTGTCATTTTTCTAGTTAGTTACCTAGCGGCTAATGAACATTCACTGAAAATAGCGGAGCCATAGCACAACTCGCATATGAACTAAAACAATGTTCCCCCACAAGTAACTTGTAATTGTTCGCTTCAGCCACTAGAAGGACAAAAGTTACGTAGCATAGCTTTAATATTACTTGGTATAAAGATGTTGTCCATCTGTTTTCAGGGGCTTTTTCCCAGTAGCGGTTGGCTTCATTAGGCGGGTGCCTATTCTTGGATCTTTACTGAATCTTCCTGGTATCAGTGGGGTAAGTCAACCACAGTTTGCGGACTCTTTTGTCACTAGTTTGGTATCTTGTGCTTGCGTTAGTGACTGTCACATGACTACAATAATGTTCTTCTGTTTCTCTTTTAGTTAGTGGATAAAGTGGGCGAGAGCAACACCATGGTATAACAGTTTAGTATTTTCTTTTAGTTTTCTATGAGTGGCTCATATTTATATTTGTCATAATAGTGCTTCTGGCTCGGCGTCTCGCTGGCCAACATTTCTGAACGACAGATGAGATTTTTGATACTTTACCTGTGAAGAAGTTCAAGTGTTTTTTCTGGGACTGATTACCAAACCAAGTCAGGCGCTGTTTTTGTTGCTGCATCACATGTCTCGCTCCAGGGGGCGACGGGGACCACTGACCCCCTAAATGACCACAAGATGGGCGGATGACGAAGTTCCATTGAACGAACCATAACTGAAAGGAATCACTGGGTTCTGAATGAAGTCGTTACTGTTTTTTATTGCGCTTTTATGTGCCAACTGTTCTGTTTTGCTTTTTTTATTTGTCAAAATCTAATTCTGACTTTTTCCACATGAGCGCCACCTAGTGGAGCGGAGACGGTTTCGTCTCTTCACGCTCACGAGGGAAATTAAGCGACCTACGTGACATGCTGTTATTAGACATGACTGACTTGTTTAAGTATTTGTAAATACTTCAAATGTGAGACTAATGTACATTTTTACCAACAAAGATCCTGTTTAATAAATGGATTATATCCTTGACAGGTCTACTTGTCTGGTGTTAAACTGTGATAGACATCACATTTAAAGCCTTATATCAGCGCTCGATGCAAATATTACACAAAGATTGTATATATTGCTAGCATGTGGTTTACATTTTGCACTTTCATTCAACATTTAGTGAGTACATTGACTAGTTCCTGTAATTAACAGTCAGTTGGAAGTGTAACAGTGTCAATCAAACGTTTGGACATGCCTTTATAAAGTTCTTTATGACTATTTTTCACATTTAGTGATCAAAACATGACACAAATGAAAAAAAATAAAAATAAGATTCTTCGTCTAGATTCCAGCTATGATCATTCTGGACTTTCATGAGGTGCATCATGGGATGCTAGAAAACACTTGAGCATGTAATATAAACGCTTGATGATGCTTTTCCTTGCAATCCGCTCCAATGCATTTCCTTTTTGAATCAAAAAATGTTAGTTTTGCAAGTTAATTTATATGTTGGCACAATTTTATTTTTTGGATCGAAAGGTTTTTAAGATCACAAATCATAGATTCTGTCAAGTGTGTCCAAACTTTTGATTTGTAGCGTATAGTGTTTGCTATATTTCACCATCAGACACCAAGATCTGTTTTCACACAAAGTGCTAATCTGACAATCACGTTTTCTATAATTCCTGATTGTTTTAAGGAAACGGTTCACCCAAAAATGAAAATTTGCTGAATATTTACTCACCGTCAGGCCATTCGAGATGTAGATGGGTTTGTTTCTGCATCAGATTTGGAGAAATGTAGCATTACATCACTTGCTCACCAATGGATCCTCTGCAGTGAATGGGTGCCGTCAGAATGAGAGTCCAAACAGCTGATAAAAACATCACAATAATCCACAAGAAATCCACACCACTCCAGTCCATCAGTTAATGACTTGTGAAGTGAAATGCTGTGTTTGAAAGAAACAAATCCATCATCAAGATTTATAATCACTGGATTTCTCGTGGATTATTGTGATGTTTTTATCAGCTGTTTGGACTCTCATTCTGACGGCACCCATTCACTGCAGAGCATCCATTGCTGAGCAAGTGATGTAATGCTACATTTCTCCAAATCTGATGAAGAAACAAACTCAACTACATCTTGGATGGCCTGAAGGTGAGTAAATATTCAGCAAATTGCATTTTTGGGTGAACTACTCCTTTATATACGTAAATTCAAACCCCTAAATCATTTGAAAGATGATTTCAAGAACATAATACAACTAGGATGTTAAAAGAAAAATCTTAGGCATGGATTTCTTGTCATAGCAGCAATCAAACATTCGAAGCTGTGAATAATATCCATTGGTTGCGAGTCAGCGTTACAGGTCTTTCAGGTCTTTCTGGATGTGCCACAGCATATCTGCGCTCTTCTTCAGCTGCGAGACCTCGTCGCTGGTCAGGCTCATGTTGACCACGCTGCCCACTCCAGCGCTGTTCAACACGCACGGCAGGCTCAGGTACACCTCGTCACTGATGCCGTACATACCCTGAAACACATGCAATACATTAGCATTTCCATCATCTGTTATAATAGCCAAATATGTGGGAGAGCATTGCTATTGAGTGAGCGAGTGAGTGACTGTACTGTATTCCAATAGGTAGCACATGTTACAATGGTTGAATCAAGACTAGTTAGCACGTAATTTATAATTGAAATGGTTTAATAACAATATTTTGTTATGGTTACACTATAGATGAAGGATGGTAAAACAATCCAATGCAAATGGCCCTTTTGTTACTCAAGATAGGTTTGGGACAGGAAAGCAGAAGTCTTTGATTGTGAGTCCTGTACTGACCTTCACCATGGTGGAAACGGGATGGACTCGGTTGAGGTTCTTCATGAAACTCTCTGTCAGGTCGGCCACACTCAGCCCGATGGCCCAGTTAGTGTAGCCCTTCAGTCGGATCACCTCATAGGCGCTGTGGTGAACACACGGTCGTGGAAGTACTTTATGCATACATTCACTTCTAGCAGAATAGCTCAAATTTTTTTCTACACAAAAATTTATTCTAAATACTATATTTGTGAGATGATACCTAGACACCACACTGAATTAAGCAATATAGTCATGTGATGACAATGTAGCATAGTGTTTCAAATGTTTATTGTTCCATACCGCATACTCATTCACAAACTATTTTTAATAAATAGGCAGGAAATCGCATAATATGCATTTTGGGTGAACTGATCTTAATGAGGAGTGAGAACTAAAAGAGCAGCCCGATGACGTACCTGTCCACGACTTTCTTGTGTGTTTCGTTCCAGTTCTCTCGGTCCGTGTCTATTTTAATAATATTTTTTTATAAAAAAAATTATTCATAATTGATCTTTATATAATTCAATTCATACTTTAATTTTATTATAATTTTTTTTATTATGTATTACATTAAATAATTTGTTTTTTAATAAAGCATAATATTTTAATAATATTTTTAATGTATTATTTTAAATACATTTCATAATTAATTGTTTATTTACAAGTATATTACATTATATATATTTGTCTGGCTTGTCTCACCGCTGGAGTCGCCATGTTCTCCCAGAATCCATCCGTTGAAGCTGCTGGGATGGATGCCCAACCTCTCGGCCATCAGATACCGAAAGCGAGCTGAGTCCAGGTTGGTCCCGCTGCCGATGACGCGGTGCTTGGGCAGGCCGCTCAGCTTCCAGGTCACGTATGTCAATACGTCCACTACACAGGCAGAAAAACTGTGTTACAGGCAAACAAAAGGTGAAGAGTATGGTACTGTGTGTTTATGGGTACCTGGGTTGGACACGACGATGAGGATGCAGTTGGGACTGTATCTGACGATCTGCGGGATGATGTGTTTGAAGATGTTGACGTTTCTCTGCACCAGATTCAGTCTGCTCTCGCCCTCCTGCTGACGCACGCCTGCCGTCACCACCACGATACGAGAGTTAGCCGTCACAGAGTAATCTACAGGACAACACCAGACGTTCATGAGGTTCAAACCACAGAGAAACCACTCAAAACGAGCGGGGTGCGAATTTTTGTGTGTGTGGGGGGGCTTCTTTTAAAAATCTAATTAATTTCATAATGTGCCGATTAATTAATCAAATTAATTAGATCAATTAATTAGCATGCACATCATGTGCTGATTAATTAAATGTAAAGTTATTATTAAAGATATTTTAAAGTTATCATTGTGTTAATTTAGAAAAACACTGAATTGATACTACAAAAAAAGTAGCTTAAGAAAGAAATATTTGAATTCAACATACAAAAATACAAATAAATACTGAAATATACGGTGGCAGAGAAGTGCTAAACAAATCACTTTCTGAATTGTTGTTGTGCTTTCCGAATTGTTATTTTGTTTTTTAGACTTGCATTTGCGTTTGTAATTTATTTTGTTTTCAGAATTGTGATTTGTTTAGCAATTCTCGGCCACCGTAGAAATATTAATTTTTTTTTTTTAAACAAACAATACTCTTAAGTATAAAACTAAAAGCGCCAGTAGGTGGCAGCAAATCGCTGTCTTTATAAGTGAGTTATTCAGTCATTCATTCAATCGATTCGTTCAAACGGCTGATTCATTCAGAAACTCAGCAAGTTACTGCTTTTATGAATGGCTCACTGAATCACTGACTCACTCGATTCGTTTAAAAATGTGGATTCATTAATGAAACACCACTCTGGGTTGATCAGAGACGCACAATTTGTCCTAGAGCTTTATTTTTGTTTGCGAAATTACTGACAACGTGTCTAAAATGTAATTATTCGGACCTTTACCTTATATTCATTTTTAAGTAAAAACCATTTTTTTTCTTTCTACCAGCCAATTTCAGGGGCTTTACATTTACAAATCAGTCAGGGCTATAGAAATGCATATTAATATTTTTAAGTAAATCTCCATATTATGATGCATAGGGAACTTTCTATCTGACCCTCCTACATCTAGTTTTGACGTGCATCAGGGGGGATCAAGCTTTAATTCGCACCCTGATAACGAGTGTTTGAGGAGGTGAGCGCTACCTTTGCCCGAGACGATCTTGGGCGTCTTTAGGAAGAGGCTTCCGTGCTGCAAGTCCATCATCTCGCCCTTGAGTTTGTCCTCTATAACGTCCACCAGCGCCAGCTCATCCGCCAGCTCCTGCAGCACCGGACCGGACACAACATCAAACCAAAAACTCATCAGTGCTACATTACATCCCGAAGTACATACTCATACTACACACAAGTATGCACTTCATTTTAAGATAATATTTATACAAAATACAAAACAGCTTCACTGCTTTTTTTTTGACAAATAATTATAAATGTTAATATGCAAAGAATAATATAATAATAATAATAATAATAATAATAATATAACACTAATAATAATATTAATATAAAAAATAGAAACAATAGAAATACTACTACTAATAATACTAATAATAAATACTAAAACAATATGAATAATAATCCTAATAATATGGAAAATAAATAATAAAAAGTATGAAAACAAATAATAAACATCAATATGAATACTACTACTGTTAATAATAAATGAAACAATAGAAATAGAAATAATACTACTACTAATAAAATAATATGAAACAATAGAAATACTATTATGAATAATAATAATAATAACAACATGAAACAGAAATAATCATAAATAATAATACCAAATAATAATAATATAAAAAATTAAAATAATACTAATACCACTCATAATAATAACAGTATGAAAACAATAATAATAATTATAATAAATAACACTACTACTAAAAACATGAATAATAATAATAAATGAGAAAATAGAAATAGAAATTCTACTACTACTAATATACAAATATAAACTAATCAATAGAAAATACTAATACTAATAATAAAAACAGTATGAAATACTAATAACAACAAAAAATAATAAATGAGAAATACTCATATATATATATATATATATAATAGAAATACTACTATAATAATAAAATAAATAAAATGATTACAACTGAAAACATGTTCTTTTTATAATAGAGGTGTATCAAAATCATAATCTCTGTGAATTTTAAATACTTTTTTTTTTTTACATTTTTGCTTTGATTTTGGACAAATGTGACTGTCACATCAGTGGCCAATGTAGGTTTTTCTCAACCTCATTTATTTAGTTGTTTTTCACCCCGTTGTGCCGGCCGCGGTTCTTCACCTTTAGTCTAATTGGACAAAGGGATCAAAGTCAAGCGTGGACAAACACGGCCTAAATCTACTGGAAAATGACCCACTTGACTTACTGACATCATCAGTATGAGCAAAATGTTCATAACCTCGTGTACAATCAATAAACCAACAAGGAACTTGTCCAGGTATATGTTTGTGCTGCGGTCTCAAAGTCCGGAGCATGTTGGCGAATGGCGAGTACAGCCTGTGACGATCAATAACGAGTCTCACCCGCAGCAGAACGCTGACGGCGCAGGCCATGCCGACCTGTCCCACACCCACCACCGTCACTTTGCTCCTCGGCGGCTCAAGCGGCCCACTAGACAGAGGAGTGATGAGCTTCTGCAGAACCGACGCCATGCTCAACACTGCAGAGGAACACGCACACGCTCACACACACACACACGCTCACACACACACATGCTCACACACAGACACACGCTCACGCACGCACACACACAGACACACGCTCACACACACATGCACACTCATACACACACAGACACACACACACACACACACACACACTCATACACACACAGACACACACACGCACACAATCTTTAATAGCAATTCAATTAATTTAAGAGCATTTGCAGTATCTCAGATGTTACCAGTAATCTCACGTATCTCATCTAAAGATCTTTACAGTATCTCAAGCTGTGCTCAAATTTGCCAAGATACTAAAGTCTGAATCAAAAGTCAGAGATCTCAATATGAACTCAGCAAATTCTTAGGCTACAAGATCAGGGTAATCATAGTTAACTAAAACTACAAACAATATGTTACTTGAACATCTCTGTTACATTAAATG
>NW_015557059.1:148161-156418 GCF_001515605.1 Sinocyclocheilus anshuiensis | reverse complement strand
TGTACTGTATATATTTATTATGTATATATAAATACACAAACATACAGTATATATTTTGAAAATATTTACGTGTATATATTTATATTCTTATATTTTATATTATATATAAATATATTTAATATATAAACATATTTTTCTTAAATATAGACATGCATGTGTGTGTGTATATATATATGTATATACGGTACTTAATAAATATACACAGTATACACACATATTACGTAAACAAAAACTTTTATTTTGGATGCAATTAATCGCGATTAATCGTTTGACAGCACTAATATATATATGCATTTTATTTGCATACTACAATGTACTGTACATTCTAGTAAAAAAAAGGCCTTAAAGACATAGAGCTTCAAATTTGCATACTGGATTTTGAGGCTGATGACATTTTTCAAAGAATTTGAAAGGAAAATAAGAGGTTACTTTGTGGTGAAGCAAGCAAATCTCAACAGGACTTGTTGGTGTAGTTTCAGGTAGTTTGGCTCTGTTCTGTTCCTAACCACAATAATGATTTACAACATCACCCAGCAACAATTCCCAAAACACTGTTCTCCGTTAATACATCAACAAAGACACGGAAATGGAGATGGAGACATCCTACAAGCTCATCTCATAATTAAAAACACCACAACACATGTAGCAGCATGTAGCAATCAGACACGGTAGGATCTCACCTGCACACAGATGCTTCTCAGTCAACCACACAGTAAGCGTCAGAAGAAATCTGCTGTAATGCAGCGACCTGCTTCGGTTTATCTGCTGCTGCTGGTGTGTTTAGATCAAGGTCACTTACAGGACACTCCTCCAGAGACGTGGACAAACGCATGCCCTGTCCTACATACACCCTCGACTCTTAATAAAACACCCACACAAACCCGCGTCAGTCTTACCGTGTCTGTAGAGGCTTTGCGCTCCCAGGAAGAGCTGCCACCATGAGACGAGCATGGCAGGCTGTTATAGTCGGCTATCCGGGGCACTGCAGTGAATTACAGCGAGTACAGTGCCATCTCAGTGCCAGCCTCCGTCTGCAGACAGACCGCTAATGAGGTTACTGTAATCCGCTGCCATCTGCTGATCCTGCGCGCTAAAACCTAAAACACGACGAGGTTCGAACGGGATTCAAACAAAACAGAGCAATTGCTATATGTGACCCTGGACCACAAAACCAGTCATGAGGGTCAATTTTTTGAAATTGAGATTTATGCATCATCTGAAAGCTGAATAAATAAGATTTCCATTGATGTATGGTTTGTTAGGTTAGGACAATATTTGGCTGAGATACAACTATTTGAAAATGTGGAATCTGAGTGCAAGAAAAAAAAACATCAAAATATTGAGAAAATCGCCTTTAAAGTTGTCCAAATGAAGTTCTTAGCAATGCATATTGCTAATCAAAAATTAAGTTTTGAGGTATTGTAGGAAATTGACAAAATATCTTCATGGATCATGATCTTTACTTAATATCCTAATGATTTTTGGCAAAACAAAAAAAACAACAAACAAAAAAATCGATAACTTTGCCCCATACAGGTTTGTTTTTTTTGTTTTTTTTGGCTATTGCTAAATATACCCGTGCTACTTATGACTGGTTTTGTGCTCCAGGGTCACATTTTAGCAATTAGCAATAATTAGGGTGTTTTTTGGTCAGGCGTACAGGTAATTATCATGACATGTAGGCCTACTGATTGCAAGGGCTAGATTTTTTTCTTTTTTAAATCAAATGTAAATTAATGTCCCAGTCACATTTTCTTGGTTAAATAAACATTACTTACACTATCAGAAAAAGAAAAAAAAAGGTAACACTTTATTTTAAGGTGTCCTTGTTACACGTTACATGAACTATTATAATAACAATTAATTATGCATAATTGCATGCAAGCAACCCTATCCTAACCCTAACCATATCGTTAGTAGCCTACATGTTATTAATTAATATTACTCAGTACTTAAATGTATAATTAGGCTACACTGTAACAAGGACACCTTAAAATAAAGTGTAACCAAAAAAAAGTAGATTTTATATTTTTAGAACAATGTAATCAATATTAACTCAACTATAAGCCATGTATTAATCTCATTAAGTTAGTGTTTTTAAGCATTTTACATTTATTCCAAAATAATAACTCAAGGCATTAACAATTTAAACAATATTTTATTACTATGTTCCACTATTCTTTTTATTTTTTACTTTTTACTATTTTTGAATTTTTCGGGTTATCAGCACGGATCGCGAATCTTTTGATTAGATTTTTTTAATAAACTGTACAAAACATCAAACCATTAAGGCAGTACAGTTATAAAAACAAAACAAAACAAAGAGAAAGAAAGAAAGAAAACACAAATACAAATCCCTTAATAAAATTAACCATGGTTTTATTATAGTAAAAGTGTAGTGTTTTTTTTTTTTTTGTAGAACCACAGTTTTACTATAATGGTTAATTTGTGGTTACCATGGTTTAACTATTAACAATGTTCTTAATATATTCATAACATATAGGATAAATATAGAGATGCAGTTTTCACTGCTTTAAGATTAACAGAACTTTGGATAGTTTCCATGTACTTGTCTAGATCAACTTTAAAAAAAAAAAAAAAGGAGATTTCTGTTTGTGAATGTAAAATGTAGCTAGCAGGAAACACAAACCAAGTTATATTTTCCTATATTCTCTTTCGAGTATTCAAACAATCCAAAGAAAACAACTTATATATTAAGTGTTTTACATACATTACCATTATCGGTATGAATTGGGCAATGCAGTGGACATTTTGTTGAAAAATGTGTGTGTGTGTGTGTGTGTGTGTGTGTGTATATACTAGTCA
Organism: Sinocyclocheilus anshuiensis; assembly: GCF_001515605.1. NCBI lineage: Eukaryota > Metazoa > Chordata > Actinopteri > Cypriniformes > Cyprinidae > Sinocyclocheilus > Sinocyclocheilus anshuiensis. The sequence continues at coordinate 153,592 of NW_015557059.1, read as the reverse complement.
ACATTTGAAGTCGATCAAAACTTTATCAAAGTTCTCAAAACGCATTCTTGTCTTAGGTTACATGTTAGTTACAACTAGTTACATGTAACGGCGTTACGTAATTTAATTACAAAATACTGTCTCAGTTTGTTCTGTTTCTTCATGTCACTCCAGACAGACTGATGATGATCAGATCAGATCTCTGTGTGCAGCACTGGCTGCTGTCAGACAAAAATCTCACTGGATTATTACAATTAATGAAAACTGATGTTTCCTACTGACACACTACACTACAGCAAAAGATAGAAATAACTGACTTAAACCCATTTTTTAGCTGCTGAAAATACTAGTGTTCTAATCATTTTCACCACCAGTTTGTTTGTGTGTATATATATATAAAACTCTACAAAACAGTGCTTCTGATGTTAGCCTTTACTACAATGCTAACATAATACATTGAATATCAGTGACATATGACTAGCAATATTTCCCTTTGTGTTAAAAATCTTCCAAGAGTGTGTCAATAACTCTGAGAAGTATTTGTAATTTCTGACTCAAAGTGTTTGAGTCTGACTTAAAATGTTTTTTTTTAACAGCATTAAACTGTCGATTATAAATACATTTATACATGTATTAAAAAACACTACTGACCACCATATTTAAAGTAGAAGATATTTCCTGTAAATGTGCGAGACGTGAAGTACAATAACAAAATACCAGTCTGCAGCATCTGCATAATTAATTTTATATATATATATATATATTTATAAAATTTTTCTGTAATGCCATTTCCTTTTACACCACTGCAGAGATTTCAAATGTTAACAAAAAGCAGTAAATATGCAACCACCAAAAATATGGATTCTGAATACAAGTTCAGATGAACCTTTGAATACTTGACAGTGTTTGTTTGTGTTTAATGCCATTCCAGCTTCTGTGATTATTTTCATGGCGAGAAATATTATGGCTGAATTATATCACGTTTTTATAATTTATTTTTGCTAAATACTCCAAAACTGTATTTGGCTTATCTCTGTTAAAAATCTCTTCAAAAGAGTTACCCGAATAAAAAAAAATGTTCTCAATGAGTTGAAACCAGCACAATCTAATAAAACATGCTTAATGGATAAAGGGATTCGGCAGAAAGAACATGTTGGAGGATCTTGAAAACATGACAGAGAAAGACCAGTTGTTGAGCATAATATCCAGGTAGCTCTTTATTGTACTACTGACAAAACAAATGTCAGAGGTTAAAACCAGACGGCATTCATTCGTGTCACAAACCTTTTTATATAGACTATTTAGACATGGAACTCCTCTGTGATTGGAGAGCGTCTCCCCTTCACCGTCATGATGTCAGAGGTGGGCGGGGCTCAGGACAGACTTAAATATAGATAACAGGAGGTGTGCGGCTGTGTCGAGGGGGAAGTGGGCGATCGCTCGATCTCGCTGGCTGTTTACTCGGTGAGGCCGAGCTTCTTTTTGAGGGACTCGGGCATCTCAGGGGGAGGAGGGCGGGGCAGGCGGAAGTAGACCTTCACGGAGTCGTAGATGAACCACTGCAGGGCCGTCAGGGTACCGATCATGATGATACGGGCGACGAGTCCCTTCCACACACCTGAAAAACACGACACGCAGTCCATTTTTAAAAAACTGTTTGCAAGAGTTGATCTGCATATTCATTCGGGGCAATTTGAACGGTCTAAAACTCTTATGATAGTTTGTCTGCTCTCCAGCTGTTCTGCCCTGGCGTTTTCCTGTGAAGGATCAGGGCAGAGAGGATTCTGGGTGAGCAGGTAGACTGATCTCACACGCCAATGACTCAAGCACCTCCAACTGTACAGCCGTAAAGCTGCTGGGAGCCTCCGGCCCAATCCTGCTGCTCCCAGACAGAGAACACAACAGAACCGGAGCGGAGAAACTCCCCAGAGGTGGATCTAAGGAGCGTGTTGTGAAAGAAAGACTGTAAAGCACAATGAAAAGTCTCACCCTTCGGTCCAAGCCTCTTGAGCACTTGCGTGGCTGTACTTCCCTTCTCTTTGTTCAACACGGACACGACGGAGTCAGCAGGGTGAGACACAATGGCGCAGAACACACCAGCTACAAGACACAAGGAAACATGCATCACAACTCTGATTTAAAGAACCCAGATCAGTGCTGACAAACGTTAAATTTACACAAATTTCTAAGAAAATAAATTTCAAAAATAATAATTACATTTTTTACGTGGTGATATAAATGATTGATAAATAAAATAAAAACGTTTTAAATTAAATAAATTGTAATTATTATATTAATGATATAGAATCAATAATATACATTTAAAAATAATATAATATAAAATGTATTATAGAAATAACAATTTATGTAAAACATGTCATATAAATCAATAATATCTGTACAATTATATTAGTCTTAAGTCAAATCAATATAATTCTTAATAATAATAGTAAATCAAATAAAATATCAAATCATTAAAACTTTAATTTTACATTAAAATAAAACCTTAAAGTGGTGATAATTATTAATAATAATATATTATAATAGTAATTATCATAATATTCATTTTTTTATTTAATGTAAATCCTTTTTTTATTTTGTCATTTGTTATAAATCATTTTTAAATATTTAGTTTATTTTGTATTTTATTTTTGATTATTATTATTATTATTATAAGAAGAATAACATTGATTTGATTAATATTACTATACTGTTTTACATTATTTTTTATTATTGATTCAATATTATTATTATTATTATTATAAGTAAGATCTGATTTAAATAAGCAAAGATAATCCTCAGAGATCAGGCTCACCGATGTAACCAGCGATGAAGGTGACGACCAGCTGTTCGGGTTTGGAGCATTCGCTGCGGGGTTTGGGCACCACATACTTGTAGAGCAACTCAACGGTGCGCTCGAAGCAGGCGAACTTCATCATGGTGTAGGGGATCTGTCTCATCCACAGAGGAACCACACCTTTGTAGAACCTGCCAGAAGATTCACAACACAATTTCAAGAATTAAAAGGTCAATATTAAGGGCCTATTGGTTAATTTTTAAATAGTTTGTCTGCTCTCCAGCTGTTCTGCCCTGGCATTTTCCTGTGAAGGATCAGGGCAGAGAGGATTCTGGGTGAGCAGGTAGACTGATCTCACACGCCAATGACTCAAGCACCTCCAACTGTACAGCCGTAAAGCTGCTGGGAGCCTCCGGCCCAATCCTGCTGCTCCCAGACAGAGAACACAACAGAATCGGAGCGGAGAAACTCCCCAGAGGTGGATCTAAGGAGCGTGTTGAGCTCACCAAAGCTTCGAAGTGCAGGATACTCACGCCCAGACTCCTTCCTCGGCGTACATCTTAGGGGCACATTCTCTCAGGGTGTTGGCAAAGCCAGGCTGAGTCTGGATACGCACTTTACACGCCTCCATAGGGGCCAGAGCGATATCTGCGAAGAACTCTGCGCTGGCAGAAGCAGCCAGATACAGCGAGGTCCTCCACATGTATGCGTTTTCCTGAGAAGAAAGGAAGAACACATCAGCATCAGCTAGCAGAACTCACAATGTTTACAGTTGTTTTTTAAACTGGGGAGAAAGGCTGCATTGCATATATTATTTATATATTAAATGAATAAGTTAAAATATAATTTCAAAATATGTTTATAATTGATTATATTGTAATTTTATATTAAATTAATGAGTTAATATATAACATGTAAAAACATTATAAATTAATTTAATATATAATATGTAAATTATAATAAAATTGTATGTGAAGGCTAATATTAATATCTAATAAATATAATATAATAAAACATTTTATACACTTTGCAATTATTTTATTTATATCAATTTTATGTATTAACATTTATGTAATAGTTAATCATTTAAAAATATTATTAATATAACAATATATAATTGTTTTAATAAATCAATAAAGTTATGTATAAAGTTCACCATTTAAAAATATTTAAATGTTTTTTATTTTATCTATATTCAATAAACATTTATCTTAAATATATAAAATGTTAAATTATAATAAAATATCCAATTTATTGTGTATATAAATACTAACATTAATTAATATAATAAAAAATTTGATGAAGTTACAATACATTATAATAAAAATTATAAACATATAACTCCATAACCCTCCAACAATAACACCTAAAAAGGTACCAATCTGACAATGAAAATTCAGTTTCATCTATTTAATCATCAATAATTTGATTCACTGTGTAGAGTTCAACTACCTGTAACCAAAAAATACATTTCTGCAAATTAATTGTTGTCAGAATGTTACACTGCTAAGTTACCCATTTTCAAACACTATCGATTTAAGCAAAGCCAAAACGTTGGTATTGAGCAATCACGTTTGAAAGCGTAATATCAGTTCAGCTCACCTCTCCTAGCAGGTCACCGTACATGACCTTGAACACCTCGTAGAAGCCGAACTTGCAGAGCCCCTGCATGGAGTATCCGATGAAGGTGGGCGCCCAACCTTTGGCCAACCCGCGCACGCCGTCCTCTCTAACCGTGATGGAGAACCCATTGAAGATGCTCTTGTATTTAGCTGGATCCACCTAAACGCAGCATTTGGTTATTGCCACGACAGTCAGCAAACAATCACAGAGGAACTGCAGCAGGAACCGGCTGGTTATGAAGGAACGCGGTTAATGGTTTCACTTCACAAAATGGCATTTCAAGATTAATAAATCAAAAAGTAAACCAAATGTTACTAAAATAACATCAGTGGCAGAGCGTCACAAATCGATTTAAAACAATGGATCAATCAGGAATAATAATTTATTCATTCTCTTCTCTTTCTAAATGCATACTATATTCTTTGTTCCATGAAACACAAAAGACTCATTTTTATATATATGAGGAGTTAATTTGCAAAAACAGATAACATGATAATCATGTTTTTTCATTGTGCATTCCAATTAATCTCAATCAAACTGCAGTTGGGTTATTTTGATTAGGTTAAAAAATAACTAAAAAAAACCAGCTAACTAACACAATAAAAACATGATAACATAATAAAAAACATGATTTTTGAAAATTAAAAAATAAAACGGGGTTATCCGTTTTTGCAAATAAACTCTTCATATTATGTATCATGGAAAAGAGCAGCATGGACATTCTGCATAATATCTCCTTTCATGTTTCAGTAGGGGTGTAATATAACACAAAAATACAATGTATTGTGGCTAGCAAATATATTACATATAAATATGTATTGTGGCTAGCAAGTACATATATTGTGTATATTTCACCATCTATATATATATATTTCTTTTTATTACTTCTAAGTAGGGCTGCACGATTAATCGCATGCGATATTTAACGCGCATCTTATCAGTAAAGCCGGTTCTGTAATCAGCGGTAAATCTCCATCACCTGCGTGCTTTCACATTGAGCAGCATTAACTACACAGAGCCGTTGTTCACTGA
>NW_015557059.1:140626-147959 GCF_001515605.1 Sinocyclocheilus anshuiensis | reverse complement strand
TGCGCATTAAATATCGCATGCGATTAATCGTGCAGCCCTACTTCTAAGTGATAAAAACATTTAAGTACTGTTCATTAAAATGCTGTTCATTAAAAACAAATGTTAAAATTATTATTAAATGACTTGAAAATACTACAAATTATACAAATGAATAATGAAAAACTTCCAAATACAAATGTTTGACAGATGTAAATTATTTCTTATATATATTTATTTTATTTCAATTAATTTAATCTCCTCTATTTTGGCTTAAAGTATTATGCATCAAACTGAATTGCATTGTATTGTTGCATTCCTATGTTTCAGAGAAGAAAATTAGGTTCTAGAAAAAAAAAAACCTAATTGTATTTTCATGAAGGATTATTAAATGCATGAATTATCGTGCCTCTGTGCTTAATTGCCAATGAACGTCTTACAGGAATTTTTGGTAGCTGATTAGTCAAATCACTTGAAAAGTGTTAGTGACCCTTCGCCATGGATGTCATCTCAACAATGAAGGGGAGGGAAGGGAGTACAGACCTGGAGACGGCACTTGACCAAATCGAGGGGCACGACGGCCGTGTGCGTAATACCACAGCTCAAGATGCCCCCGAACCCGCAGAGGGCGTAGTATTTCGTCGAGCCGAACTCGCAGCTATCCCTCGACTCTGTGACGTGAGGGAACACAGGAACACACACACACATGCTCATGCATCACAACACGACACTTAACATGCTGATGAGGGGTCGGCTCACACGGACACACTCGGGTGACTCCGGCTAACACACACACGGACCTGCATTCGGCACTTGACCAGGTCGAGGGGCACCACAGCCGTGTGTGTGGTGCCACAGCTGAGGATCCCTCCAAAGCCACAGAGGATGAAGTATTTCTGTGAGCCGAACTCACAGCTGTCTCCCTCTGAGGAGAAACACGGAATCACGTTCATCCACAAAGACTGAGACGCTTGTCTGTGGGTTAGTGGAAAACCGCCTCATTGGACTGGAAAGCGTGACTTTTCTCCTGCTATCCATTAATCCATTAGATGCAACCGACTTTAAATATGACCATCTTTGTGATGATCCCATCCTAAGATTTAAAAGGCAGACACTATTTATTTTAATCCAAAAAGACTTGTGAATTTTTTTTTTATATGTAAAACATTGTATAAAATCTTACTGAAATTATATAAAATGTAATATTTAAAAAAATAATTTTAATATAATATAAACAATATTAATTTTAATAATGCTTGCATATAAACAATCTAACAATTAAAATTCAGTTCAGTCTATATTTAATCAGCAATTAAAAATTGATTCTTTTTTATTTTAAAAATACACAGAATATTACTACATTGTTACACATCCTAAAATACTTTATGATTTTAAAAATCATAAATTTGAGACGTTTATTATAAATGTGTTAGATATCAATATCGATATTATGACTTATTAATATTTAGACTGAAGTGATTTGTCATTATCAGCTATTATTATTAGATGACTATTATTGATTCAATCTGAGGAATTAAGTTACATTTTTTTAAATACTTTATTTTCATATAAAATTCATTATAAATGTGGAAAATGTGAAAATGTAGTTATTACATTATTTTCACAATTACTTTCAGTAAGATGCATTTAAAAATCTATTCGTATTATTTAAAATGTAAAACGTGTATCGTATTTATTTTGTTAAATATACTTATTGAAATATACACTTTACTATTATTTTTTATTATTTATTCACTGTTTAAACTCAAACGGAAACAGTCGTATTCTGTTTATGGGCGACCTTATTATTCATTCTGGTAAACAGATAAAACGATTAAGCGCACCAATTAAAGCGGTTCTACTAAAACTACAAGTATTATACAACCCCATAAGGGAGAAGCACTGATAAAAAACATGCTAAATCTATTAAAATGTACGATTAGATGTTGGGCAAGACACTGGACGATACACGATACCGGACCTGGACGCGTTCCTCAAACTGAGCGCCAATCAGAACGCGCCTTGTTGAGAGCTGGACTGCGTTCCTGCGCCAGTGAGCCAATCAAATCGCGCCTCATTGAGAATAGCGGTACACACGCAGGTCATGTGCAGAATAGGACGCTTTAAATAAAGAACACCATGTCCTCTGACCGGCTCAATAACATTTTAACATATTTCACACGTTTACTTCTATCTGATGCGTTGTTAAAATGTTAAAACGTCTCCTGAAACATTTACAATGCGTCCTCTGACTTTGTCCTTCACTGCCCTCCATGAACGCAACAAGGCCAGAAACTCACAGCAGCAAATCTAACACACTAAAAGACTATTTAATGCAGAAGCACACAATCTATACTTGAGATAAACGCAGGAACTGACAGGACTAAAGGGAACATCCTAATAATCTAAACTACAGCTCGAGAGCATCTAACGCTAGTTAGCATAATGCTAACTAGTATTCTAATCTTTTATTCAACGTTCATATGGTGTAATTTCCCATCCTGAGCGCCGGGACATCCACATCAAGCATTAATAAAGCAATAAACGGAAAAAGTGTGATGGGTTAGGGTGTTTTTCTTAATTCTACCCCCGTCTTCAGCAATTTAAACTGCATTTAATGCATGTAAATGAGGTGTTTTTTGGTCATGATATGTATGGGCTACGGTCCTACCGGCTACCGCGGCGGCTGCGAGCCTGCGCTTCTGTACGGGAGTGTGTTTCTCCGGTTCTTCGGCTTTCTGCAGCGAGAACAACGGGGCGCTGAAGGGGTTTGCCCGGGTCAGCTGGGTCAGCGTGGTCGGATACATGTCTGGTGGCAGACCTGAATGAAAAAACAACACTGGTTAGGCACTGAACACATTTACAAGCGTAGTGTTTTACATACATGTCAAATAAAAGCGTAATTCGTAGTAAGACGTTGCAGTAAAACTACCACTAAAGCAAACATTTAACACGTTAAAAGGCCGTTATGTGAAGAAAATGTGGAATGGTACTTCAATCTGTGTGTGAAGACCAAGAAAAAGGTTGTGTTAGGTTTTGACGAAACTCTTACTTTAGTGAATTTGTCGCAAAATGGCGCCTGCGTTCTCTCCTCTACCGGCTGCGCAGAGAGACCGAGCTATGTGCGCGAGCGCCGCGAGGCTCAACCGGATAAAGGAAGCGACTGCGTCACTGCAGGCCCCGCCCACCTCATTATAAATCATACTATGGTCACGTATCGGCTCATGAATATTAATATAGACCGCGATTTTTTTTTTCTTCATTTATTTAAAAAAGCTTTTTCAGCGCAGAGGATGTACATAGTGATATTAATAAACAATGAGCTATGAACAGTGCCAGTGATTAAATACAATTATTTTACATTATTTTCAGTTATTTTTAGATTCGCTAATTACATGAATTTAGTTTTAAAATGTGAGATATTGTGTTAAAAGATTTCCTTTTTCTAAGAAAATATTTTCATGTATATTACTACTACTACTATTATATATTTCTCAAATTAAAACAACATATCAAATGCAGTAATAATTTTACATTAATTCAGTTTCTTTTGTTATTTTTTTTAGATTTGCTAATGAGATGAATTTTTAAAATGTGAGATATTGTGTTACAAATTTCCCCTTTTCTAAGAAAATATTTTTCAAGTATATTACTTCTACTACTACTACTACTACTACTATATCTATATATTTCTAAAATTAAAACGACATATCAAATACAGTAGTCCTGCCAACCCATTCAAATGTTCATGCTACATAATTTTTTAACTGAATTTTCTGACTGGGTGCAATTGATATAACAATAAGATTAAATAAGAAAAAGTATTTTACAAATCTTATATATATATATATATATATAAGTTACACGTACATAGCAAAAACGGAACCAAAGCATGCACATCGACGGCACAAAATGCTCTAAATTGGGTGCTCGTCAAAGAAAATAATTAAAAAACAAACAAAAGTTGGCACACCATAGGCTCCAAAAATGCAAAACAATTTAACATTGGACTTCACACAAGGTAACGTTTTGAGCTAACAGCCCTGACGAAGAGCCTGCTAGCTCGAAACGTTACCTTGTATGAAGACCAATATTTTTTTTTAAGTTACACATACATAAAATGAAATGGTCTGCCAAACCAAATAAATTATTTTAAACCAAAATGCAGGGTCCTGGAAAAAAATAATGTAATACTATTAATTATGATACTAATATATAATTTTTACTCTTTTTATTTCTATTATTACATCTCCTTTTTAGTTATTAATATTGATATGATAAAAGACCAAAAATTACAGATCAGTTAAGACGTTGCATCTCAGCCAATCTAATTGGGTAACGTCACATTACGTAATTAATATTCATGAGCCAAGCCTTCGCCATAGTAGAACTCGCTTGACCAGTCAGGACAAAAATGAGAGGCGGGGCTATTCCGGAGTGCATTACGCAAGAGATTCCATGCAACTCAAAGTCACCGTCTGCCGTCTTTGTAGTGTGATTGAGCCATATTTACATGCATTAATATTGTACAGCAGTTAATTATTGCTAAATATGCTGTGTATATGTATATCTGAACAGGACTGATTATATGGTTTGCTAGCTCAAATGTGCAATGGTGTGTCTGAAGGTCAAACCTCAAGAGTATAAATGACAGGAAACATTCCTGGGTAAATTTGCTGGAATGAGCCATATTTACATGCATTAATATTGTACAGCAGTTAATTATTGCTAAATATGCTGTGTATATGTATATCTGAACAGGACTGATTATATGGTTTGCTAGCTCAAATGTGCAATGGTGTGTCTGAAGGTCAAACCTCAGAGTATAAATGACAGGAAACATTCCTGGGTAAATTTGCTGGAATGTGTGTGTGTGTGTGTCACTAAACTGACCTTGCTGTAAATAAACTACAAGGAAGGGTCACCTTTGGGATTTCAAAGGTCTTCTTTTATTTCACACAAGAATTGTACTGAATCAAGGATAAATAATTCATTCCATATGACCAGTTTTCCACAATTAGCTGCCTAAATACAAAGTGCAAATTGGACTTTATACCATTCACTGCCTTTGACACAGCAGGACAAAACTAAGATGTTACTTAGTGGTTAGTGGATTCGGTATATCTACATTTTAAGTAACTCACTGCGTTTTAAACATTTTTTTTAATTTCAGAGAAGACATTAGAAAAATATTGCCGTTAAAAAGTAGTAAGAGTAGCAAAATATAAAAAGAAACCCCTGCAAATGAATTTGTCTGTCACAAATGTATTTCTCTGAATGAAATGAAGATATACTCAGTAAACATGTCCAGACCAGGTTTGTTTTCAAAAATCACAGCACAGAAATGAATTCATAGTTTAGTCAGATGAATGCCAGTGTTTGAGCAATAACAGACGGTCTGATTACAGTCAATAACAGGCAAGTGTCGGTGGACTCAATTCTCATTACGGGTTTAAAAATCACCTACAATGCCAGACATCACATTATGAAAACATCACAAACACATTTAACAAGCCGCCATAATCTATTAAAAAAAACAACAGACTGCCTCTCACCAGAAGTGAAGCGTTACTCACTACATGAGATGTTCATAAGATCTGAGATTCACCCTGTTATGCTAGAACAATTTTCTCACTCTGGTCTCATTAGCGACACTTCATAAAGTCAGATTCAGTCGTGCTAAAATAAAAACTTCATGATTATTCAGGACCTATCAGAACTATCAAATAAACCATTTTCGCAAACATTCAGCTTCAGGCTTTTTCGTCTAGCCCCGATGTGTGTGAAACCAAATTGTGCTTGTGTTGGCCATGTCTTGGCACGTAACCTCTCGCTGTGATGCCACTGAGCAGAGAATGATTCACTATTAGCCAGTCACTACTACACTTCTCTACGTCGTCTCGAACGCTACAAAACCGTAAAATCAGAAAGCAAGATCAAAACACACGATGCACAGAGTTAAAGACTACTTGAAACATGAGTCTATTCAGATGTGACTGCTAGGTCAAACTGCAATAACCAGAATCCCTCCCTCCCCGAACCCTGCCAACGCGTCGCTCCGTAAAGCACTAGAAAATCAGTCTAACAGTACATGCATGCTGAAGCTGGTTGAGGGACCGGGCCGCTCATTTGCCGTCGCCACCCTCGGCTGGGCTTTCCCAGCTGATGTAATTGACGATGGGCATGATGACATTGTCCTGGACATAGAGCTGGCAGGCGTTGATCTGATCGGTGGTGACGTATTGGAAGGCGTAATACAGAGACGCAGCCAGTGTGATGAACACCAGAAGCTTCAACCAGAAAGCCAACCAGCGGCGGGGTTTGAGATGGGCAGCCGGCATTGCACTGCGAACGTCTGTGACGGAGGATTTGGTCACTGTGTAAGTGTTCTGCTGCTGGAGGGACTCCTCGGACCAGAGGCTCAGTGGCTTCACCGGACGGCCAGCTGCACCGTGGATCGGCCTCCGACATGTGACCCTGTTCAGATATACAATATTATTATAGAGTTTAATTAAAGAACTGATAACACAGCCCTGCAACTAATATTAACTAATTTGATGAAGGTGAGTTCAGTAGTAGCATATTTTTATTTAATGCCATGTCAGCATCTACTTTCATGGCAAAAACAATTCAAAAAATACAAGTATAACAAATACAATAAAAACCAGCAAAAAAACAAACACAAGTTATATTACACGAGACTTTTTACATTAACATATGTGACCCTGGAGCACAAAACCAGTCTTAAGTCGCTGGGGTATATTTGTAGCAATAGCCAACAATACATTGTATGGGTCAAAATTGATTTTTCTTTTATGCCAAAAATCATTAGGATATTAAGTAAAGATCATGTTCCATGAAGATATTTTGTAAATTTCCTACCGTAAATATATAAAATTTTTGATTAGTAATATGCATTGCTAAGAACTTCATTTGGACAACTTTAAAGGCGATTTTCTCAATATTTTGATTTTTTTTGCACCCTCAGATTCCAGATTTTCAAAACGTTGTATCTCATCCATATATTGTCCTATCCTAACAAACCATACATCAATGGAAAGCTTATTTATTCAGCTTTTAGATGATGTATAAATCTCAATTTCAAAAAATGTACCCTTATGACTGGTTTTGTGGTCCTGGGTCACATATCATAAAAATTCTAAAACTTTTTTTTCTGGCAAAATTATACTAAATAACTCTTTAAGTGAGTTCACTTCATAAAAGAGTTTTCTACATACATTAAAAGCGGGACAGTCCAATAAAACATGCATTGAGTAGGGTCTTCCGCTTTTGTGTTGATAAAGATGCGACGCGGGCAGTGGAATAGTAAAAACATGCAAGAAGATGAGAGTGCGCT
>NW_015557059.1:124326-134351 GCF_001515605.1 Sinocyclocheilus anshuiensis | reverse complement strand
GCAGAAGCACACAATCTATACTTGAGATAAACGCAGGAACTGACAGGACTAAAGGGAACATCCTAATAATCTAAACTACAGCTCGAGAGCATCTAACGCTAGTTAGCATAATGCTAACTAGTATTCTAATCTTTTATTCAACGTTCATATGGTGTAATTTCCCATCCTGAGCGCCGGGACATCCACATCAAGCATTAATAAAGCAATAAACGGAAAAAGTGTGATGGGTTAGGGTGTTTTTCTTAATTCTACCCCCGTCTTCAGCAATTTAAACTGCATTTAATGCATGTAAATGAGGTGTTTTTTGGTCATGATATGTATGGGCTACGGTCTTACCGGCTACCGCGGCGGCTGCGAGCCTGCGCTTCTGTACGGGAGTGTGTTTCTCCGGTTCTTCGGCTTTCTGCAGCGAGAACAACGGGGCGCTGAAGGGGTTTGCCCGGGTCAGCTGGGTCAGCGTGGTCGGATACATGTCTGGTGGCAGACCTGAATGAAAAAACAACACTGGTTAGGCACTGAACACATTTACAAGCGTAGTGTTTTACATACATGTCAAATAAAAGCGTAATTCGTAGTAAGACGTTGCAGTAAAACTACCACTAAAGCAAACATTTAACACGTTAAAAGGCCGTTATGTGAAGAAAATGTGGAATGGTACTTCAATCTGTGTGTGAAGACCAAGAAAAAGGTTGTGTTAGGTTTTGACGAAACTCTTACTTTAGTGAATTTGTCGCAAAATGGCGCCTGCGTTCTCTCCTCTACCGGCTGCGCAGAGAGACCGAGCTATGTGCGCGAGCGCCGCGAGGCTCAACCGGATAAAGGAAGCGACTGCGTCACTGCAGGCCCCGCCCACCTCATTATAAATCATACTATGGGCACGTATCGGCTCATGAATATTAATATAGACCGCGATTTTTTTTTTCTTCATTTATTTAAAAAAGCTTTTTCAGCGCAGAGGATGTACATAGTGATATTAATAAACAATGAGCTATGAACAGTGCCAGTGATTAAATACAATTATTTTACATTATTTTCAGTTATTTTTAGATTCGCTAATTACATGAATTTAGTTTTAAAATGTGAGATATTGTGTTAAAAGATTTCCTTTTTCTAAGAAAATATTTTCATGTATATTACTACTACTACTATTATATATTTCTCAAATTAAAACAACATATCAAATGCAGTAATAATTTTACATTAATTCAGTTTCTTTTGTTATTTTTTTTAGATTTGCTAATGAGATGAATTTTTAAAATGTGAGATATTGTGTTACAAATTTCCCCTTTTCTAAGAAAATATTTTTCAAGTATATTACTTCTACTACTACTACTACTACTACTATATCTATATATTTCTAAAATTAAAACGACATATCAAATACAGTAGTCCTGCCAACCCATTCAAATGTTCATGCTACATAATTTTTTAACTGAATTTTCTGACTGGGTGCAATTGATATAACAATAAGATTAAATAAGAAAAAGTATTTTACAAATCTTATATATATATATATATATATAAGTTACACGTACATAGAAAAAACGGAACAAAAGCATGCACATCGACGGCACAAAATGCTCTAAATTGGGTGCTCGTCAAAGAAAATAATTAAAAAACAAACAAAAGTTGGCACACCATAGGCTCCAAAAATGCAAAACAATTTAACATTGGACTTCACACAAGGTAACGTTTTGAGCTAACAGCCCTGACGAAGAGCCTGCTAGCTCGAAACGTTACCTTGTATGAAGACCAATATTTTTTTTTAAGTTACACATACATAAAATGAAATGGTCTGCCAAACCAAATAAATTATTTTAAACCAAAATGCAGGGTCCTGGAAAAAAATAATGTAATACTATTAATTATGATACTAATATATAATTTTTACTCTTTTTATTTCTATTATTACATCTCCTTTTTAGTTATTAATATTGATATGATAAAAGACCAAAAATGACAGATCAGTTAAGACGTTGCATCTCAGCCAATCTAATTGGGTAACGTCACATTACGTAATTAATATTCATGAGCCAAGCCTTCGCCATAGTAGAACTCGCTTGACCAGTCAGGACAAAAATGAGAGGCGGGGCTATTCCGGAGTGCATTACGCAAGAGATTCCATGCAACTCAAAGTCACCGTCTGCCGTCTTTGTAGTGTGATTGAGCCATATTTACATGCATTAATATTGTACAGCAGTTAATTATTGCTAAATATGCTGTGTATATGTATATCTGAACAGGACTGATTATATGGTTTGCTAGCTCAAATGTGCAATGGTGTGTCTGAAGGTCAAACCTCAGAGTATAAATGACAGGAAACATTCCTGGGTAAATTTGCTGGAATGTGTGTGTGTGTGTCACTAAACTGACCTTGCTGTAAATAAACTACAAGGAAGGGTCACCTTTGGGATTTCAAAGGTCTTCTTTTATTTCACACAAGAATTGTACTGAATCAAGGATAAATAATTCATTCCATATGACCAGTTTTCCACAATTAGCTGCCTAAATACAAAGTGCAAATTGGACTTTATACCATTCACTGCCTTTGACACAGCAGGACAAAACTAAGATGTTACTTAGTGGTTAGTGGATTCGGTATATCTACATTTTAAGTAACTCACTGCGTTTTAAACATTTTTTTTAATTTCAGAGAAGACATTAGAAAAACATTGCCGTTAAAAAGTAGTAAGAGTAGCAAAATATAAAAAGAAACCCCTGCAAATGAATTTGTCTGTCACAAATGTATTTCTCTGAATGAAATGAAGATATAGTGAGTAAATATATCCAGACCAGTTTTGTTTTTAAAACAATCACAGCACAGAAATGAATTCATAGTTTAGTCAGATGAATGCCAGTGTTTGAGCAATAACAGACGGTCTGATTACAGTCAATAACAGGCAAGTGTCGGTGGACTCAATTCTCATTACGGGTTTAAAAATCACCTACAATGCCACACATCACATTATGAAAACATCACAAACACATTTAACAAGCCGCCATAATCTATTAAAAAAAACAACAGACTGCCTCTCACCAGAAGTGAAGCGTTACTCACTACATGAGATGTTCATAAGATCATTTTCTTTCAAGCTCTGGATAAAAAAATAAATATTGATCAATATGTCTAGTGCTAAAACCAAGCATTATCTGAGGTGGTAGTTCAGTAGTTTAAAAAAATTTCAATGCAACATATCATTAAAGACAAATGCTACTGGGTCAATCTCACGAAAACCGTCAAGAACATGCAAAAGTCATATTTCACCACAAAATCAACAATATCATTTGTTAATTATTTTAAATACTTTCAATCAAGCACTTAATTCTCATTACTGTAATGCAAAAAATAATGTTATATTATTAATTGTAAATTAAGTGTTCACAGTGGCTGAACTGAATTATTATGGCTATTTAAAAAAACAAAATATGCATATATAGTTTTAAAAATCAGATTGCTATCATTTTTTTTGCATAAGTAATTTTTTCCCATTACAGTAATGCAAATGTATTTTTTTACAGTACGGTAATGATTTTATTTTTTATTTTTTGCATTACGGTAATGCAATTGTTTTTGCATTATGTTTATCACAATGAGATTTTTCACATTATAGTAATGAGAATTCTATATATTTTGTTTGCATTATGCATAAAATTTTTGATTAGTAATATGCATTGCTAAGAACTTCATTTGGACAACTTTAAAGGCGATTTTCTCAATATTTTGATTTTTTTTGCACCCTCAGATTCCAGATTTTCAAAACGTTGTATCTCATCCATATATTGTCCTATCCTAACAAACCATACATCAATGGAAAGCTTATTTATTCAGCTTTTAGATGATGTATAAATCTCAATTTCAAAAAATGTACCCTTATGACTGGTTTTGTGGTCCTGGGTCACATATCATAAAAATTCTAAAACTTTTTTTTCTGGCAAAATTATACTAAATAACTCTTTAAGTGAGTTCACTTCATAAAAGAGTTTTCTACATACATTAAAAGCGGGACAGTACAATAAAATATGTTTGACAGAAAGGGGAATCTTGCAGAACATGCATTGAGTAGGGTCTTCACCTTCTAAGCCTTTAAGCAAAAATGCATTTTTCAGTCAGTCAGTCTTGTATGACCTACTGCAGGGATCCTCAAATCTGGCCCACGAGATCCACTTTCCTGCAGAGTTTAGCTCTAACCCTAATCAAACACACCTGAGCATGCTAATCAATGTCTTCGGGATCATTCGAAAATCACAGGTAGGTGACTTTGATCAGGGTTGGAGCTAAACTCTGCAGCGCATTGGCCCTCCAGGGCAAGATTTGAGGAACCCTGACCTACTGTATGCGACATCTGGTAAATACCACTTGATCAAATCTAGTTTTAAAAGAGAGTTAAAATCTGTTTGAAATTTCCGGATGTATTTCATGTAATTTATTATTTGTACATGTATCCCACTCTTCTTGCCACTTATTTAATATATAACGATTGATAATAGGTCTGATCTCAAAGGGAGGAATTTGACTGAAGGGGAGTTCAAAAATATCAATTAAAACTTTCCAACATGTAGTTTTGTTTTGTTTTTTGAAATAAGAAAGATTTTTCAAATTACATAGCTTTGATGCACCTAATAAAACAAGAAAAGCAGTCAAATTTGAAAAGTTTTGTAATTTTTGTCATTTGTTTTAAAGACAAAAAGAAGTATTCAAAATGTTATTTTTATATCAAAATATATTTATGTATGTTATTTAACTTACAGTCTGCAAAGGAGTGGAAAAATATGTTTAAATACTCCATTTCATGTTCCCAAAATAAGCTTTTATTTGTTTATTTACAAAATCTGTCACTGTTTGGCTGTAGTAAAACACCCACAGATGCAGCAGAAAACATCTGGCTCATGTTTGCGTTTTCTTCTGTCGCTGGTTGTAACTCTAACCTTGAAATCAGGATTAGGCCTAAAATAAATTCATGTGTAAAAACAGATAGTTGTAATCTGGCTCAGATGAAGACAGGAATCATTTTTTGACAATGTGTGTGGCAGTTTTTCTGCTGATTAAGGGAGAACACTTTACGAATGGTTGTCGAAAGCAAAAATGCAATGAAATGCATCATATGTTCTGAGAAAATGTGACGATCTAGAACAAAACAGGCTCTGTTTTTGAATCAGCACCCCAGAATTAGTAAGAAAAAAGTACCTGATTCCATTCAGCAAATATGTGACAGGTCATATTTGGAATAATGCAAACACAGCATGTTCATACTAACGTTATTCCGGTTGGTGTGGCAGGTTCGTTGGGGAAGATTTCCTTTAAAATATCTCCTCCATCCACAGATGCTTCCTCAGTGACAGCTGCCGTCTCCTCCACCACCTGCTGCTGAATAGAAGAAAACTCAACTATTACAGAGCACAGCAGATGAGATTGAGCAGCATAAATTAAGACTCTACTATGATCTTTTTATCTATATGCATGTTGACTTTGTTCTTTACTTTAGTGCGCTGTCTGCTGCTGGTCCTGGTGGTGACTGGAGTCTTTCCTCTGCTCCGGACCGGCTTAGTCACAAAGGGAACCGGCTCTGGTACAGGATCAACTTCTGCCAATCAAAAAGCAAAACTGATTAAACAGAAACCTAATATGACCATAAATATTTAACTTTCAGTCATTATTCGAATTCTAGTGCAACGTTTGGAAGACTAAACTCTTTTTAATCTTAAGCAACTTCGACTGCCACAATTAAATGTCTACATTTGATGAAGAAAATGTGCTTGTCTGGATGACTCGGATCACATGCAAAGTCTGATAGCTTAGTAAAAGAATCACACACCTCTCCTCAAAAAGACGCAACATTTGAGGAGGTCGACAGTTGACTTAGTGAACACTACTAAACACTACTAATAACAAAGGATGAAGTTGATCTACTTGAAAGTGCATGAGCTGACATACTTTGAAGTACAAATCCAAAAAGACTCAATATCAATAATTCCTGCTCTACCAAGAGCAAGAATAATACATAATATTCAAATGATTTGTGTTAAAATGTAGAAATAAATCAATAACACAAAACTTCTCTTGGTGAAATATTAATAATAATTATTATTATACATTATATCATATATTATAATAATTATTAATAATAATGAGATTATATACTGTATTTTTATAATCTGAAGCATCCTATGTTTTATATTCCAGACTGACCTATATAATGCATTTATTTCCAAGCACGCAAAGGCAAACAAATATATGCCAATGCCGGTTCCAGTTTCACTTAACAGATTTGTTTAGAAGGTTTAGGATTTATAATAGCTTAAATGTTGTTTATAATGAATGTTTGTAGTGTTAATAATGTTTGAAAATGTTTCTTTTACAAATATTCTACATTATTTGTGAATGCAATAGTACAATTCAACTCAATTGTGTTTTTTTTCTCTCTCAACAATGCGATTCTGACCCTGTGCGACTTTTACTCAGGCACGACTTGTTTTCAGGAAAATGTGGTACTTAAAAGTGCAAATGCAAAAAGCTTGTTTCAGTACTGATCATCCCTGTTTTACCTTCTTCTTTGTCACTGTACTGATCTTCGGCTGAATGTGTGTTGCCGTTCTGGTTTCCATCTGCTTTGATGGTGAAGGCCTCCGGGATGGTGGTCTCGGGTTCAGGCAGGCTGCTCTCCACCGGCGGCTGCTCCTGGAGCTGCTGGAGCTTCTTCTCATACACCTTACGTGTAGAGGCTGTGAAACAATACAATGCAAACCTTCACAAATCTACAGATGTAGGACATTCATAGTGGGCCATCAATATTCACAAACTCAATTTGACTGTAGAAAAACGGTGATACTCACCAACAATTGGTCCTGAATGGATTCCATACTTCATAAGCTGAACCTTCAACTCTTCATCAGTCAAACCAGAGATGTCGTTCTCCTCTGGCCGAACTCTGTCTGTCTTTCTTGTGGCTTTCTGAAGATTAAGGGATTATGAAAAGGAAAATGCATGTAATTATTTTCATTTTTCTCTATTTCTACCTACTAAGAAAATCACAGAAGTGCTTCTCTGTGTATAAAATGTAAAAGTGTTTACATGTAAAATAGCTTATTTTCAAATTACTCAAGTCAGAATAAACAACAATTATTAACTATTATTTTATATAAAGTAAAAATAATTTTTAAAATGTTTAGAAAGCATGTTTTATTGTGGTAGACTAGAGGAATTATTATAGGTTTATATATATATATATATATATATATATATATATATATATATAATGATTATAATAAGTAAAGTAAAATAGCAGAAATAAAAAACAAAGATAAAGCAATTAAGAACCATTTGTTGTATAATAAAAAAATAATAAAAAGCCCTGTAATGATAATTATTATCATATTTTACGTAATAACTCTGATTATATACTTTATTATTATTATTCATAAAATATGCATAATCCATCATGTTTGAATGGTCTGTCTCAAAAAAGTAGAAATGATCATGATAATAATGATCATATTTCATATAATAATTATGATCAAATATTTAATTATTATTATTAATAAGATCTGTATAACCCATGATGTTTCAATGGTCTGTCTCAAAAAGGTAGAAATTATCTCAATAATAATAATAATGAGCATATTTCACATAATTACTATCATACAATTATTTGTAATAAAATATATATATATATTTTTTTTAAATAATCATAATCCATGCTTGAATGGTTTCTCTAAAAATTCAGAAATTATCATCATGATAATTTTAATTATTCTCATCAGAAATTATTTCTACTTTCTTGAGATAAAAACCATTCAAACACAATGGATTATATATTTTATTAATACTAATAATCATAACAATATTTTCATATTAAAAGTGAAATATACGCCAATAATTATTACGGGAAATATGATAATTACTATAAAATACATAATCCATTATGTTTGAATGGTTTGTCTCAAAATATAAATGATCATCATAATAATAAATACAATAATTTTATTTCACAAAATAATCATCAGATGTTTAATTAAGTTATTTAATTTAGTTAAACTGTTATTTTTTATGATAAAATATGTATAATCCATAACATTATCATACTTCACGTTAGGGCTGTGCAATATATCGAAATATCGCAAATGTACACTTCGCATTATGCAAATCGCTACGGCTTGCAATATTTGGGGCCATGAACAAAAGACAGAGAAAATCACTCACTGCTCTTACCTAAATAACTTTTGTAGCTTAAATAAGAATCAGTGCATATTGAATTCATAGAGTAAATACTAAGCGGTGTATTTTTCCTTTTTATTATTCAGTTCCTAAACTCATGTTAAAATGATTACACTAATGTTAAAATGACATTTTTATGTAATGCTCGAGTAAAACTCTACCATTCACTTTCAGAAGTTGTTGTAGGGGTGCTTTCCTCTCACAAAAAGTGAAATATGTATGCTAGTTATATTAGAATCAGAATCAGAATCAGCTTTATTCACCCTCTTGATACATACATACATACAAATAACCATATATATATATGACACAAGATAGTTATAGAAGTTCACAAACTGTTTCATCTGAGCATGTGGCACTTTAAGCATTATCGTATCGCATTATTTAATGAGTTATCGCATATTTCTTCAATAACGCACAGCCCTACATCACGTAATAATTATTTTATTACTAATAAGCTATTATTGATCGATAGCCACTATATAACTACTTCTCCCACACATCTATAAGGTATATTCAGGATTCTGTAGAAGCATGCTAGTCAGTGTTAATGAATGCATGTGGTTTTTATTGGCGCTCACCTTCCCTGAGCGGCTCCTGCTGGACAGCAGCGGCGCTGTCATCTCCTCATCGCTGGAGAAAGTGTCTGGAGCGGGAGCAGAGATGTTCTTCTTGTTGAGCACCGTCAGGTTCTGCAGATACAGCTGAACATACACGTCTTTCTTGCTGTCTGCGCTGGGCAGAGGCACGTTATTGGCCAGTAACTCACTCTTCAGTTTCTCTTTAGTGAGCAGCGCCGGATCCTCGTGAAATTGCGCCATGCTTGATCTTTACACAGAGCAATATAAAACACGGGTTATTACTACTAATAAAACGCAAGTAAAAAAGTGAAGCGGTGTCTTTTTGTAAGTACCTGAAGGAGAATAAGTGGAAATAAACGCGTCCAACTCTTGCCTCGCGTTGTTGACACCCGTCAAACCGGCTCGCGCCTTCCGTTTGAATGTCCTCGTAGGATTTTACGACAAACACAGCTATCTGTTACATATGTTATGTACATCGAAGCTTGTGGTTAAATAAAAACAGCGCTGCTAAAATGCGTAAACGAACGGTTTTGCGAAAGGCGGATAAAAGTAGAACTAGCTCGACGGCTCGTTGCGCGCCCGCCTAGGAACTGGCACTGTGGAACAAAGCTCAACGCTCATTGGTCGCATGGGTTAAGTAAGGCGTTCTCCTATTGGTTGACGCGGAAGAGTGACAGACGCTGGCCCAAAACAAAGAGGCAGACACCGCGCGACAGCTGCGGCTGCAACAAACACTTGAATTTACAGCAGTTTTCTTCTCAATAAACTGGTTTATTGTGAAGAATGTAAAAAAGAATAAGAAAACATCATTATGAGTTCAGTTAAACAGCAAAAGGTAATGGTAGGGAAGTTGACAGGACTGTATTTCATAATAAAAGACTACAATGCAACGTGGGGGAGGGGTATGTTATAATCACTATGTAAATACCACGGTGACTGATGAATATGCTCAATATTTCGTATTATGGTTTTAAAAAATCATGGTATTACTCTACCACAGTACTGACATTTGTAATCATGTGCTTTAACCCTGTAAAGCCTATAGTATGACATTTGATAAATTAATTTGTAAGGCCTCTAAATTATCAAACTTTGCTGAAAAGTTTTGCTTCTGTGCCTTCTGAGTAAAAGATCTAACAGTATAATTGTAAAAATGTCCACCTTTTGGTAGAGAGAGTGTGTGTGTGTGTGTGTGTGTGTGTGTGTGTGTGTGTGTGTGTGTGTGTGTGAAA
>NW_015557059.1:121709-124229 GCF_001515605.1 Sinocyclocheilus anshuiensis | reverse complement strand
TTAGAGAGAGTGTGTGTGTGTGTGTGTGTGTGTGTGTGTGTGTGTGTGTGTGTGTGTGTGTGTGAAAATAGGGTTTGGTTTTTTCTTTAATCATGACTAATTTCAGAAAAAATGTGATTAATTAGTTAATTATTTTAAATTGATTGACAGCACTAATAATTATACATGTATAATGTAGTGCTGGGGAAGTTACTTTTAAAAGTAATGCATTACAATATTGCGTTACTCTCTAAAATTTGAACTAATTACATTACTTAGTTACTTTTTATGGAAAGTAATGTGTTGCATTACTTTTGCATTACCTTTAAAATCTGATCAGGGCTTGCTTGTTTGTTTTTAATAGAAAAAGTTGGTAACACTTTAGTATAGGGACCAATTCTCACTATTAACTTACTATTACTATTACTAACATATTGGCTGTTTATTAGTACTTAGAAAGCACATATTCTACATGACCATATTTTACATCCCTAACCCTACCCAATACCTAAACTTAACAACTACCTTACTAACTATTAATAAGCAGCAAATTAGTAGTTTACTGAAGCAAAAGTCGTTGTTAATGGTTTGTTTATAGCGAGAATTGGACCTTAAAATAAAGTGTGACCAAAGCATTCTATTTTTAGCAAACGTAAAGGCCTTTTCACACCATACGTGAAATGAATAAGCTTTGGGCTGAAGAAAATGTACATTCACGTCTATATAGTAGAACGCAGCAGAAGAAAGTTCAACACTTCAGTGATTAAAAAAAAAATGAAGCACAAATGTTAGTCTGATTACGTAACTCGCATTACTTGTAATTGCGTTACCCCCAACACTGATTCATATCTCAGGCTTTACAGGGTTAAGTGTTTTAAAGGTACATGCCTTTTGAATATCAATCTATTTCTAATTCCAATAATACACGCTGCCTCAAAACATTGAAACGTTAGGCAAAAATGCACATGGTAAGAATAAATCATTCTATTGTGGAAGAGTAACTCAATATAGAGCAAGTACAGCATAGCGTCCTAAAGATGGCAGCATAAGCCTTATTAGACCTACTGGAGCAGGACAGGCATAAGGTCAAATGGACTGTATTTAGCAGCAAATCCGGAACAAATCTGTTCTTGTGGTATGACACACATGGAGAAGTGCACTGAAAAGCAAACAGATGAAAAGCACATGTAAGGCCACTAATAATTTCAGTGAGTTGATTTTTAGATTTGATGTGCTTAAGATAAGCCTTAAAGTCAACATGAAATCAAAATGGATTGTATTTACTTTTTTTATTATGCACACTCCTGATCTTATTGTCAAGATTGCATGTTATTCTAAAGAAATAACGGTGTCTTTGTATTCTTTTGTCCAAATATATTACATTGCTTTGCATCTAAAATTACTTTCCTTTTCCGCTGACATCCGCAAGCCCTCATCATGATGGATTTGTTTCTTACAAACATGAAGCTTTTCACTTCTCAAGATGTTAACTGATGGACTGGAGTGGTGTGGATTACTTGTGGATTATTGTGGTGTTTTTATCAGCTGTTTGGACTCTCATTCTGACGGCACCCATTCACTTCCATTGGTGAGCAAGTGATGTAATGCTACATTTCTCCAAATCTGATGAAGAAACAAACTCATCTAAATCTTGGATGGCTTGAGGCTGAGTAAATATTCAGCAAATTTTCCTTTTGGGGGGAACTACTTCTTTATAATGCGGCGGCCCCGTCAAGAGTTTCCAATCAATCTTTTTTTATACTTTGTCCAAATATCTCTTGGACTGATCTGGGCTCCGTTCCACTCATCTCAGATTCATGGCCTCCACACGCGTAATGAACCTGAGCTTGTGTGCGGGTGTGGATGTAGGTGTTGGTTTTGACCACTGTCTGGTCTTCCAGGATTCCAGCTCGGTGTGGTTTAGGGCACCCTGGATCTCCGTCGCGAGAGCTGGTGATTCGCCCCGCGCTTATGTTTCGGGGATATAGCTGATTTATGGCAACGGTGCCCAAAACCACACAGATTTTAACGCTTAATCTTCAGTTAAAGCTTTCCAAGAGAGGTCTGCCAGTGAAAAGCAGAGAGTGAAACTTTGAAAATGTTGAGCTCTTAAGAAACACCCTTTCTGTCTTTATTGTATTTCATTTATACAGAAAACAGTCCTCCGGCCAAGCACCACATAAAAGTGTCTTTTAAAGCATAACAGTGGTGCCCTCAGGAAAGGGATCTGAGAGAAACTAAGCAATTATCAACATCGGGGTGTATAAAAGTGGTTTTGAAAAAGGAATGCAGTGTAAACTGTAGCAGGGTGATGACATGTTCAAACGTATAAACTGTCCAAGTGTGTACGTTTTCCAAATCCAACAATCTTCGAATTATGTTTACTGTACATTTTTGTTTAATGATGGAATATGAGAATGCTTATGCATTGTGAATGTTAAAGTAACAAGTAAGGCAGTCATATGTTAAGATTCGTGCATGTCTGTTTAATGTCAACATGTTATAAGGTTACAGTGATCAAAATATGATTATATTGGAATG
>NW_015557059.1:106242-116364 GCF_001515605.1 Sinocyclocheilus anshuiensis | reverse complement strand
TGTGAAAATAGGGTTTGGTTTTTTCTTTAATCATGACTAATTTCAGAAAAAATGTGATTAATTAGTTAATTATTTTAAATTGATTGACAGCACTAATAATTATACATGTATAATGTAGTGCTGGGGAAGTTACTTTTAAAAGTAATGCATTACAATATTGCGTTACTCTCTAAAATTTGAACTAATTACATTACTTAGTTACTTTTTATGGAAAGTAATGTGTTGCATTACTTTTGCATTACCTTTAAAATCTGATCAGGGCTTGCTTGTTTGTTTTTAATAGAAAAAGTTGGTAACACTTTAGTATAGGGACCAATTCTCACTATTAACTTACTATTACTATTACTAACATATTGGCTGTTTATTAGTACTTAGAAAGCACATATTCTACATGACCATATTTTACATCCCTAACCCTACCCAATACCTAAACTTAACAACTACCTTACTAACTATTAATAAGCAGCAAATTAGTAGTTTACTGAAGCAAAAGTCGTTGTTAATGGTTTGTTTATAGCGAGAATTGGACCTTAAAATAAAGTGTGACCAAAGCATTCTATTTTTAGCAAACGTAAAGGCCTTTTCACACCATACGTGAAATGAATAAGCTTTGGGCTGAAGAAAATGTACATTCACGTCTATATAGTAGAACGCAGCAGAAGAAAGTTCAACACTTCAGTGATTAAAAAAAAAATGAAGCACAAATGTTAGTCTGATTACGTAACTCGCATTACTTGTAATTGCGTTACCCCCAACACTGATTCATATCTCAGGCTTTACAGGGTTAAGTGTTTTAAAGGTACATGCCTTTTGAATATCAATCTATTTCTAATTCCAATAATACACGCTGCCTCAAAACATTGAAACGTTAGGCAAAAATGCACATGGTAAGAATAAATCATTCTATTGTGGAAGAGTAACTCAATATAGAGCAAGTACAGCATAGCGTCCTAAAGATGGCAGCATAAGCCTTATTAGACCTACTGGAGCAGGACAGGCATAAGGTCAAATGGACTGTATTTAGCAGCAAATCCGGAACAAATCTGTTCTTGTGGTATGACACACATGGAGAAGTGCACTGAAAAGCAAACAGATGAAAAGCACATGTAAGGCCACTAATAATTTCAGTGAGTTGATTTTTAGATTTGATGTGCTTAAGATAAGCCTTAAAGTCAACATGAAATCAAAATGGATTGTATTTACTTTTTTTATTATGCACACTCCTGATCTTATTGTCAAGATTGCATGTTATTCTAAAGAAATAACGGTGTCTTTGTATTCTTTTGTTTACATTGCTTACATTGCTTTGCATCTAAAATTACTTTCCTTTTCCGCTGACATCCGAAAGCCCTCATCATGTTTCTTACTCTCAAGATGTTAACTGATGGACTGGAGTGGTGTGGATTACTTGTGGATTATTGTGGTGTTTTTATCAGCTGTTTGGACTCTCATTCTGACGGCACCCATTCACTTCCATTGGTGAGCAAGTGATGTAATGCTACATTTCTCCAAATCTGATGAAGAAACAAACTCATCTAAATCTTGGATGGCTTGAGGCTGAGTAAATATTCAGCAAATTTTCCTTTTGGGGGGAACTACTTCTTTATAATGCGGCGGCCCCGTCAAGAGTTTCCAATCAATCTTTTTTTATACTTTGTCCAAATATCTCTTGGACTGATCTGGGCTCCGTTCCACTCATCTCAGATTCATGGCCTCCACACGCGTAATGAACCTGAGCTTGTGTGCGGGTGTGGATGTAGGTGTTGGTTTTGACCACTGTCTGGTCTTCCAGGATTCCAGCTCGGTGTGGTTTAGGGCACCCTGGATCTCCGTCGCGAGAGCTGGTGATTCGCCCCGCGCTTATGTTTCGGGGATATAGCTGATTTATGGCAACGGTGCCCAAAACCACACAGATTTTAACGCTTAATCTTCAGTTAAAGCTTTCCAAGAGAGGTCTGCCAGTGAAAAGCAGAGAGTGAAACTTTGAAAATGTTGAGCTCTTAAGAAACACCCTTTCTGTCTTTATTGTATTTCATTTATACAGAAAACAGTCCTCCGGCCAAGCACCACATAAAAGTGTCTTTTAAAGCATAACAGTGGTGCCCTCAGGAAAGGGATCTGAGAGAAACTAAGCAATTATCAACATCGGGGTGTATAAAAGTGGTTTTGAAAAAGGAATGCAGTGTAAACTGTAGCAGGGTGATGACATGTTCAAACGTATAAACTGTCCAAGCATGTACGTTTTCCAAATCCAACAATCTTCAAATTATATTTACTGTACTCTTTTGTTTAATGATGGAATATGAGAATGTTTATGCATTGTGAATGTTGAAGTAACAGCCTCTGCAAGATGGCAGTCATATTTTAAAATGTCTTTAATGTCAACCTGTTATAAGGTTTCAGTGATCAAAATATGATTATATTGGAATGCAGTTTTCTTTTTATAAACGTTACATTGGCAGTGGTTCAAGTGCATGCTGACAACAGGAACGGAATGCTGTAAAATCCCCCCAAAAATTGCTGCATCTACACTTAAAATGAGAATTAAACACACCTAGTCCAAGTACACACTGAGACTGTACACTGCAGTACTTTTCAACATGAAGCTTAACCCGTCCTTCACACAACCACTGTCAGCATATGTAAAAACTGAAATTTTCATATGGTTTGTGGTTTATAACCATATTTTAACATAAAATGCCTTCTCAATGAATTATTTGAGAGGTACTTTCAAAATGTTTGGGTTCTAATCTTTTCTTTAAGTTGAAATGTGTGATTTTTCTATGTTAATATGCAGAGACAACTATAAGTAAGCCATTTGTAGGTTGATTTTGCCAAAAAAAAAAAAAGTGTAAACACTGTGGCGCTGTGGCACTTTCAAAACATTGCTCTGTTTGCTTGAGCATCTCGACCATCCCAACACAGCAACACTGACTCAGCCAATGCTGAGGCGGGACTATCTGTTTGTCCATTTGCAAAATATGAGCCGTGCATGATAATTATATACAGACAGTTGCAATACAATCAACTGCAATTAAACAAAGTAGAGATATAACTACTGAGCATGAGTGTTTTTGATGCTGTAGTAACGTTGTCTCTCCGTCTCTGTTCAGAGCATTTCTGTCATGACAACTCTCTGAGAGTTTAGCATTGTAATATACATGGCCATGTTAATGTGTTTGGTCTTGGCGGAATAGATCTGCTACGCTGCTGCTGCGGCTGCGGCAGAGAAAGTACCGAGACTTGCTACTGTCAATACATCCACAGACATGCTGCTGTGAACATGTAGGAAATATTGCTGCTGCACATATAACAAATAAGAAATAACCCCACATATACAGAATACATTAAATTACCCCCGTAGCAGATCTGTACAGGTGGAGTTGTATTTAAAGACACGTGGATGTTACTCTTGACCAGCGTACAACAAGCAGTGTCTCAAAGGTTTGTATTCATGGCTAATTAGAATCAGGCCCTTGGTGTGGTGCTAGATTGAGAGGCAGCTTTTCACAAGCGCTGAATGGATTTGTCCTGGCTTGGAAAAACCTAGTACAGTATATTTCCCCTGTTGACAGTCCAAACTGCACTTATAGGACACACACCTTGATGTCAACTCTCAGAGAAAGTGAGACTCCTTTTCCCGAAGCCTGCCAGTCCAGCTCTTTATGAACGGCGTGCCAAACAAGTTCTCCATTTATTTGTTCAATTATTATGTGAATTTTTGCTGTTTTGTTTGGCTGGTGTTGACGGAGGTCAGCTCGTGTCAATACTGGGTTGTACTCAAAGGCAATATGAACTGTCAGGTGTTTTTATGAGGCCTTGAGTAGGCACAAGGGCGAAGTCGCCACCCACGCCCACCTACTGTGTGCAGGCTGGATGTTTTCCACCCAACCAATCCATGGGGGCCGTCTGGTCAGATGACCACGTATATTGTGACTTCCCCATGTTAGCACAGGAATTCCACCTTGAGGATCCTATTTACGCGGCCCGACAAAAAGAACCGGTGGTTGATGCCAAGCACAATTACCCAAGCACCTGAAGAGAAATCCACCTACTGTCCCAATGCACAGGTCTGGCCCACACAGGGAAGTTAACATGAATTGAGTTTGGCTGGGTGTTTCAATACTCCATTACTAATAGAAATGTCCTTTAAATTTTTGATCCCTCTGAAATGCATTGTATCCACCTTATTCTTCCCGTAAAAATTGGCGTGGCCATTTGTAAATTTTATGGGTCTAGCTTCCAGTCTCATCCGCGTCCAGCTATTTTTAGCTGTACAAAACAGTTCGTTTTGCTGCTTGATATTGAAAATTGGTGTGTCTTACCATATTATTTTAGTGTATTATCTTAATTATGAACACACTGGTTTGTAGCGCCTATCCAACTTATTTTTCCCGTAAGAGTGGGCCATTTGTAAATTTTATGGGCCTGGCTTCCGGTGTCATCCGCTTCCAGCTATATTTAGCTGTACAAAACAGCTTATTTTGCTGCTTGATATTGCAAATTGGTGTGTCTTACTATATTATTTTAATGTATTATCTTTTTTAATGTATTATGTATTACAGTTTTACCATTTACTGCACATTGTTATTCTTCTTGTTATTTCCATATAGCAGCTAATGACCCAGAAGTCTCACCCATAGGCTTACTTCCACGTTGAAGAATAAGGTGGATAATTCACACGCTGTTTAAAACCAATAGGCCTACACCAAAAATAATGGCAAAACAGGTGCTATTTTATGTTATTTTTTCCATTTCACCAGCAGGCCAGGCATATTCTGAAAGTGCTGCGTGTTTAACCTTGCGTTGACGTGTTTTATGTTATATTACATCACAGGAAGCACAATCACAAGGAACGACAGAGCGCGTGGACCGGAGCGCTTGCCACCTGCGACGAGACACAACGCGCCTCTCAGACCATTCCTGTCCCTCACTGAACCCTCTCGCTCTGGAAACTTAAACAGCTTTTTAAGAATGAGGAGGGTTTTTCAGTTTGTTGCTAAATTTAGCTTGGCCCTGTGCAGGCAGCAGGTTCCTGAGCCATTTTCAACAAAGATGAGCCGTAGCCCTTGCCCAGTGCCGGCGGGTGGCGACTGCCGGTGGTCTGCTGTTCTCTTATGCACTAGCTTTTAAGTAAACATGGCAATTCTGTGGTCGCCAGCAAAAGGCCTTACTGTGTGGCAGCACACACAACCTTGGTGTGCCTTCTCCTAAACCCCCCCACATCTTCAGCTCAGTGGACTGAGGTCAACGGGCATCGAGACCCATGATGTATGAGCCCCCAAAATCCGATGAAGCCCTTCAGCAGTTCACCCTCCGGTCCCCCTTGTTCCAGCGCTTACACAGCACTTTTCACATATCACTGATCTGCCCCATCACATGGGGTCTGGGAGATGCGTGGGTCTTTAGAAGGACACGTCCCATTCACCTCCATTATGCAGTAAATATTTGTATATTTTATGTATGGCTGGATGGTGGAAGGCTAAACAAACCAAGCGTTTACTGGAAGGGCTTTCCCTCCAGACGATTAGATAAAATCGAAACATGTTTGTGTAGGCGGTTTGCTGACCGCTGAAATGTTGACAGACCACATGGGATGGCACCTGCTCGACAACATGAAAGCATTTGCCTTCATCTCTGAAATTGCCTTTATTGTCTATTATGTAGAACTTGGAATGGCCTTTGAGAAGAAAAAAAATCACATATGGCTAAAAACTTACACTGTAAAAAATGACCGTGAATTTAACGGTAAAAGACTGTAAAAATGCTAAAGTAAAATCCTGTTAAATGGTCAATGGTAAATTCCCCTACTATATACGGTGAAAAACTGTATTGGACATTACATGTATTGGACATTAATTTTACGGTAGTATACCGTTTTTGGAAGTGAAAAAGACTGTATAATTCACAGTGAATAAGCATAAATTGACATTCACAGAATTCCTTGCGTTACATTTCAAATTTGATGTTTTTTTGTTGTTGAAATAACTATGTTTCTTATCAGTTTTGTACATTAGGGTTGTGTGTTACACCTAATGTTGTTAAATGAATGTTTATTGCATTATTTCAGTTTCATGTGTGTTACCATGATGGTGTTTAGTGTTTGTGTGAATGACACTGTGCACCTTCTATACATGTTATTATTAAATTACGGTATTTAACTGTAAATTTAAGTTAAAACGGTAAAACGTTGCTACCGTATTTTATACGGTAAAATTCCGGCAACCACAGCTGCCGGTTTTTTACCGTAAATTTTACGGAATATTTTTTACAGTGTACAAATAGGTCAAATTTGCTTGCCTATAGGAAAATATTTGTATTTTATTTATATGTATTATTATTTATTAATCATTTTTCATATTTCTTGGTGAAAATGTGCACTCTAATTTGTAATGTACTATTTGAAGTGACTGAAACACTGTTTAAGAACTATTATGTCGTGTAGATTTAAAGGGTTAGTTCACCCAAAAATGAAAATTCTGTCATTAATTACTCACCCTCATGTTGATCCAAACCCATAAAACCTTTGTTCATCTTCGGAACACAAATTAAGATATTTTTGATGAAATCTGAGAGCTCTCTGACCCTCGGTAGACAGCAATGTAACTGTAATGTTCCCAGGCTCAGAAACGTAGCAAGGACATCGGTAAAATAGTTAATGTGACATCAGTGGCTCATCCGTAATTTTACGAAGCTACGAGAATACTTTTTGTGCGCAGACAGCATACGTGTCACATTTACATCACATGTACTTTTTAAAAATATTTTTGCCAGTGTTTGCCAGTGTTAAACTCTTGGATTGATAATTAAAGACTCACCTTTGGATTACCCCTTCGCTGTGTGCCTCATCTAACCCACATCGTGACAGAACGCATGTTGAACGTAAACAACGCTGATTACATTGATTAAGTTCTGGGGTACTCTCCAAAATGGTGGAAGACTGTAACTCAGGGAGAAGAATTGTTGAATAAGTTATGTTATTATTGTTTTCTTTGCGCACAATAAGTATTCTCGTAGCTTCGTAAAATTACGGTTGAACCCCTGATGTCACATGAATTGTTTTAATGATGGGAATATTTCAGTTGCATTGCTGTCTATGGAGGGTCAGAGAGCTCTCGGATTTCATCAACCATACCTTAATTTGTGTTCCGAAGATGAACGAAGGTCTTACGGTTTGGAACGACATGAGGGTGAGTAATTAATGACAGAATTTTCATTTTTGAAAAAAATTTAATTGGTTTATTATATTTAGTCGTAAGACTTTTTAAAATATGTAAAACGTATATATAAAAATATGTATATGTATGTATTTATATGTATATGTAAAACCTGTGTGTGTGTGTGTGTATATGCTGTATATACTGTGTGTATATATGTGTGTTCGTGTGAATATATATATATATATATATACACACACATATATATGCATACAATAATACATTATATACTGTATATTTTTTATTACAATATGTAATTATTGTACAAAATGTATTAAAAATACATTTCATCAAGAATAGAAATGTGTTTATCTATCTCAGTGTTTTGTATTCTTTGGAAATTTTACAACTTTACAATATGCACAGAAAATATATAATTAATTGTTTTGTTTATATTTTTTGTCGTAAGGGATAATAAAAAAGTTATTTAACAATTATTTACTATTTCCAACACATCAAAATTATTTAACCAATTTTATAGAAAACTTTGCATGCACTACATATTGAGTTTGACTTAGCAGAATGAAGAATGGCGCCACTGTAGACTTATATATGTTATATAAAATGACTTCAAATATGCTATACACCGTAAGCTGATATAAAGCATTTCGCAAGTGAAAGGTCTCTTGTATGCCTTCTAAGCTCAGGAACACATCAAGTTAGACTTTAACAAGTTTCACCTATAGTTTTTATTGAGAACACACGTGTGTCCTTTCTGTGGCCCCTGGTGCTGAATATTTAAATAGAGTTTCTGTGAATACTCTTTTCATGAAGAAGTCTTCGTATTGATGCAGCGCGAATGTAAATGAATGAAAAGACATGCGAGTCTGTTCCCCAAACAATAGCGACCTAAATGAAATGCTGCTTGTGGAGATCGGCGGTGGGAGGCGTGTTGGGGGTTTGGGAGCCGCTTCGCCGGTTTCCAAACTTCTTACCTGCTAGCAGAAGGATTTACTGGAACCCTCAGACAGGCTTTCACAGCTCGGGCTCTAAACGGCCTGTTGGCAAGGCGGCCATGTTTTCTCTGGCACCGAATCAAACCCACCGGACTAGATCCAAAAGTACCTACACAACACAAACCTGTGGGATGTTTGGATGATAAATTGCAGACGTTCTGAAAAATATTGGCCTCGCTGGGGACATCAGTCTTAATAATCTCACAGTTAGACGGCATACTGGGTGGTTGGGTCGGACCAGAGCTCGCATGTTTCTCAAATGTCCCACGATTCACTCGGAGTGGCGTTTGACTACAGGTGTCATATCAAAGTTTGTCCAAGTGCTGAGAAGGTCAAGTGCCAGTGGTCGACAGGGGAACTGTTGAGGTGTTAAATGACACGTTTTATTCATTTAACAATTTCACGGAGAGGACCGCAAAAATCCGAGACGTTCCTCGGTAGCAGGATTCGTGATTAAATCTGGAGCGCTGCTGTGCAGAATTTTCTGCTAAAAACCTTCGGTCAAATGGAAGAAATTGTGTCATGTGTTCCCGCACGGTTACATGATAAAACAAACACAAGAACAAAACCGGAGTACACGGGGAGCGGAAAGGAAACTCGGTTAAACATTGTTTCCCACAAAACGCAGGGCTTTTGACACTGGTGTGGATGAGTCAAGCCCTTTTGAACATTGCTAGACGATGCTGTCACTGACTAGAAAGAAAAATACAAAACATCAGTAGTGTAGGGCTAATGAGAAGAAAGAATGAACATGAAGGATTCATGCAGCAAAAAGCTACATTTCTACAGATAAAAGCAGCACTTCGGGTTTAGGATTTTCTTATCAAGAACCATTTTTGGCTATATTCAGGTTTTTTAGTCAGCGATATGGTTTTTAGGAGATTAAAAAGGTTCTTGAAGATTTTTTTTTTACTTTATCAATGCCATCTTTCACCATATTTTATTTATCAAATGAATTCGAGGCTATGTTCACACTACAAAATATTAAAACTCCAGCTGACCAAAAACTCTGGAAAATATAGGTTGAGAAAATTAGACGTGACAAAAATGCAAATTCTGTCATAGTTTATGTCACAGCCCCTCAAACTCATATGCTGTTATTTTCCCTGTGGAACACAAAGGAGAAAACTCTTTTCACAGTTCTTGTTGCCATTCAGTGTGTAATATGCCTGTCAAGCTCCAAAAAGGACAAAAACACCATAAATAGTTCATATGATAGTTCATACTACATTTGCACATATTTTAAGTCTTTTAAAGCTGTAAAATATTTTCATGTGTTGAATAGGCCCAAATTTGCACTACTGTTCAAAAGTTTATGGTTGGTAAGATTTTTTAAAGGGGTCATATGATGCGATTTCAATTTTTTCTTTCTCTTTGGAGTGTTACAAGCTCTTGGTGCATAAAGAAGATCTGTAAAGTTGCAAAGACTAAAGTCTCAAATCCAAAGAGATATTCTTTATAAAAGTTCAGAGTCAGCCACACCTACCTAAAACGGCTCATTCTAACACGCCCCCACATGTCTACGTCAAGATGTGGGAAGATTTGCATAACGCCGCCCAAATGTTCACGCAAAGAAAGAAGGCGTAACTTTTATTCTCGCTGTAGTATTGTTGCTGCCGCCATGTCATGAAGGCGCTGTGTGTTTCGTTCTGGTTGCTGAGGAAATACATCAACTTCGTGCTGTGGATCGCCGGATCGGCTTTCACCGTCGACGAAGCGGAGTCCAGCCCGGGGTCGTCACATGTGGCCGGAAGCTCCTTCGTCAAATCCGCCGGCTGTTCCTCACTCTAGCCCGCCATGTGTGATGATTGTGAAAGCGAAACTACTTTGTTTGGCCTTCCAAAAGAGGACGATATCACTTCGTCATGCCTGGAGCTGATCCGTGCTGGTCGCTGAGGAAATACATCAACTTCGCGCTGTGGATCGCCGGATCGGCTTTCACCGTGGAC
>NW_015557059.1:105612-105860 GCF_001515605.1 Sinocyclocheilus anshuiensis | reverse complement strand
AAGCCTTTTACTGCTGTTAGGGGTTATGACAGGGCCTACCGAGTAGAGGGTGCTGCTGGGTCATAACATCTAGTGTGGCAGCCTGTGGAGCGGATAATTACCTTAAAGATTGAGGAGCAACCTGATTTTGGGTTTTCGCTAGCTGGATGGGTCAGTATTCTATGGCTAGGCTTAGTGATGGATTGAGGTGATTCAGTCTGGATCCCATGGCAGCTCACTGCGATCCGCCATGGAGGCAACTGTC
This sequence comes from Sinocyclocheilus anshuiensis, assembly GCF_001515605.1. Lineage (NCBI taxonomy): Eukaryota > Metazoa > Chordata > Actinopteri > Cypriniformes > Cyprinidae > Sinocyclocheilus > Sinocyclocheilus anshuiensis. The sequence goes on along the minus strand of NW_015557059.1, from coordinate 105,616 downwards.
CCTT
>NW_015557059.1:103715-105568 GCF_001515605.1 Sinocyclocheilus anshuiensis | reverse complement strand
GGGTCATTTACGTCTCTTTGGAATGTGTTTGAAGTTCAATGGGGAGACGAGAGTGGTGAAACTGTTTAGCATCTCCTTGATAGTGGGGGGAACCATTGGCCATTTAGCACCCATATAAGTGTAAAGTCTGTGACCAGGACTGTAATTTATATGCAAATGTCAGAGGCTAAAAGGGTCTCTTAAGCCATAAAACCCAAAGATCATGCATGATTCTATGCAGATGCTACACTCCGGCCGGGACACGGCATCAACAGTATGGTGAGGGGCGTAAAATTTTTGTCTCACGCTTGAGGTATTCGGCCAATCACAACGCACTGGATAGCTGGCCAATCACAGCACACCTCGCTTTTCAGACCGATGAGCTTTGTAAAAATCGACGCGTTTCAGAAAGGCGGGGCATAGAGGAGAAACAATAATGTACAGTATGTGGAAAATAATGTGTTTTTTTAACCTTAAACCGCATAAACACATTTCATTACACCAAATACACCAAATAATGTTCCTTTTAGCAACATCATATGACCCCTTTAATGTTTATGAAAGAAATCTCTTATGATCACCAAGGCTGCATTTATTTTATTAAAAATTCATTAAAAACTGTCAAATATTATTGCAATTTAAAATAAATGTTTTTCATTTTAAAATGTAATTTATTCCTTTGATCAAAGCTAATATATGCTGATTTGCTGCTCAAAAAACATTTCTGTTGAAAACAGTTGTGCTGCTTCATATTTTTGTGGAAACCATCATGATACTTTTTCAGGATTCAGGATAGAAATTTTAAAAGAACAGCATTTATTTGAAATAGAAATCTTTTGTAACATTTTAAATGTCCTTACTGTTACTTTTGAACAATTTAATGCATCCTTGCTGACTAAAAGTAAAAACAAAATTACTGACCCCAAACGTTTAAACGCTAGTGTTAGTCAGTTTATTTTCCAATGTATGCACTGCCCCATAAAGATGGAAATATATGGAATATTTTAGTGTCAAACAGAACTAATTTGTAGTTGATGAGCATTAGTTATGTAGTGAACCTCTTGCTCCGTAGCCTATAAATGAAGCGGTACTATTTTGTGGGCTCCCCAAAAACCACCTTGACCATTACGTTTGCTTAGGAGGCGAGCAAACCCACCCACAGGCTTGATTTTACTGAGGTTATGGTCATAATCTCTTGGGACAGTGGTCAGCCAAAGCTGTTTACTTTCTTCACCCAGCTTCACCCATGTTTAGGGAGGGGAGGGTCTCATGGTCTCCGCTATGAGCTATAATGTTCCTCCGAACTCTCGCATAGAATTTCCATGCAAAGTAAAAGGCCAATTCAACATAGCATATTTTTGGTAGAAGAATCATTTGGATGAGGAATTGGTTGTTAGAAGAATCGTTGTTAGAAGAATCATTTGAATGAGGAATCCTTTGGAAGAAGAAGAATTTTAAAGAAGAATTGTTTGGTAGAAGAATAATTTAAATGAAGATTTGTTTGGTAGAAGAATCATTTGAATCAGGAATTGGTTGGTACAAGAATAATTTGGATGATGAATTGGTTGGAAGAAGAATCATTTGAATGAAGAATCATTTGGAAGAAGAATCATTTTAAAGAAGAATTGGTTGGTAGAAGAATCATTTAAATGAAGAATTGTTTGGTAGAAGAATAATTTAAATGAAGAATTGTTTGGTAGAAGAATCATTTGAATCAGGAATTGGTTGGAAGAAGAATAATTTGAATGAAGAATAATTTGGAAGAAGAATCATTTTAAGAAGAATTGTTTGGTAGAACAATAAGTATTACCAAAAATAAGTATTTTTCCATCATTTACTTTATACATTAAAAACCATTTTTTTCTAAACACACA
>NW_015557059.1:83619-103435 GCF_001515605.1 Sinocyclocheilus anshuiensis | reverse complement strand
TTCTAAACACACACACACACACACACACACACACACACACACACACACAGACATAAAAGAATAATTTGAACAAAGAATTGGTCAAAGAAGAATCATTTGTCCGTTTTAATGGCTTTCAGGAAATAATTAAGCCAAAAAGAAGTATACTCTTAAAAGTAAAGGTGCTTCATGATGCCATAGAAGAACCTTTTTGTCTAAATGGTTCCATAAAGAACCTTTAACATCTGAAGAACTGTTTCTGTTTCATAAAAGGTTTTTTGTGGCGAAAGAAGGTTCTTCAGATTATAAAAAGGGAAGAAAGAGATGGTTCTTTAAAGAACCTTTGACTGAAAAATGGTTCTTCTATGGCATCACTGTGAAGAACCTTTCAAGCACCTTTATTTTTAAGAGTGTATTTTCCAGCATTTACCTCATATATTAAAAGGACCCAGTGTGTGGACAAGCTCTGAATAGTTGTAGAAAACACAGTGAAGACAGAAAAATTCATCAAAAGTTCAAGTCAGAGATCAGTGGGTGATTATTCCTCACACACTCCCCCTCCTGGCCAAACCTGAGCTCCTCATGAGTGTTTTGAGAGAGAGAGCGAGAGAGCAGCGTGCCACCCTCTTTCCAATGAAGGTGTCTGCCTGTGCATTTCTTGGAGTGTGTGTGTGGTTTGTCAGTCTAGTATACACTTTGGCACTCATGGGCAGCAGACACACACACACACACACACACACAGACAAGCATGTAGTGCACACTAATTTTCTCAGCTGTAACGCCTGCTGTCCATACCAGTTTGCAGTGAACAGCAAAGGAGACTTACACGACCCACCGGTGCAATAAATCTAACGCCCATCGCTCTGGTCCTCTCTCCCTCTCCCTCTCTATGCGTTCATTCCTTCAAACCTTCTGGAAGGAGACTTGGGAAGAGTTTGGACATATTAACATGCTTCATTAAGGCAGCAGCTGATGCTCTTGTTTGATGAACGTACAGTCACATGTGGCTCTTCAACAGCTGTAAGACGTCCAGCCGTTGGCAGTCACATGCAGCAATAACTGATCGACTCAGCAGTGGCATTACATGTGAGTATATTATCAATGTCAAAGCCTTACAACAGCAGTTTCATGTATTACACCTCATGTTAATTGATGACTAATTATATCATTCAATTACTATTTCCATTTTATGGAAATATATTTTATGAAATGCATTTTATTATCATGCATACAGAAGGTGAAAAAATATGATCTTATATTTAAAATGTTTTATGTTAAATTCAAATCAGATTGATAAATTAATTAACATAAATATTATATATTTTTTCCAAACTTATATAGAGCAAACTTATATATTTCCAAATTTATGTAGCAATTAATTATAAAATATATATTTTATATGTATATTTTTTACCCAAATAGACAGTACATTATCAATATATATATATATATATGCTAAGTGTATGCAAAATATCATAATTTGTTTTAAAACTTCTTATAAAATGTATAGTAATTATTTATTTTTAAATAAAAATTAAACATCTATTGCATTTATAATAAAAAATTATAAATCTGTAGTATATAGTATATGTATTATATTAGATTCTATTTAAATTAAAGGCAAATTTTTTAAATATTGTATTTTAAATATACATAAAATATTTTAATATGTATAATTAATTTGTATTATATTTGTTGCCTATTCTTTGACTAATATGTGTAGTAAAACATTAACATATATAGTATAGCCTATGTATATTTAAATTAAAGGCAAATATTTTTTATATTGTATTTTAAATATTTTATATGTATTATAAAACTGTATTTGTCGCCTTTTTTGACTAATATGTGTAATAAAATATTACAAATAATAAATACAAATAAATCATATAGGCTATATAAAATGTATATATTCACACACACACACACACACACACTAGATACTATTTAATAACACCTTGTGAATTTCTCCTGTGTGCAGTTGTCCAGCAGTATGTTGAGGCATTGGGGGTTTGCTGTGTTCCTGTTAACCGTCCCGATACCGGTCCAACCCAGACCCACTAACACTCTCAGCTTCAGACAGTGAGTCATGATCTCCTCTTACTACTTGATTTCTGACAGAGCTCAAAAAGTCAGAGCTGTGTTGAGACTGCCATCTGCGGGCAGCAGAAGAAACAGGACGCTACAACTTTTAGGAAATGCACTGCTTTGCATGCGGTAAAGGGAAAACCATTATGCTGCTTTATCATGTCTACTAGTCAAATGCCAACATCTTTGCATGCGAGTTCAATATCTATATCCTCTCTCTTTTGGCCCCAGGCGGCGTTCAGTAGGACATGCACAGATGATGCACGACAGGGGTCGATCCCTGCATGACCGGAAGAGGCGTACGTTTATCCAGGATCTGCTTGAACAGGTGCACACGGCTCAGGTGTGGGACTCCCACGGTCAGAGGGAGGGAAGCGTCCAGACCCCGCTGTGGTCCACCGCACACCGGCCCAAACCCATGGGCAGCACCAAAAACTTCCCCTTGAGCTTTCAAATGGACACTATAGGGACGAGAGACGACCTGCCGCAGGAGACCAGCAAGACCCTGAGATACCAGGAGCAGCCACTGAAAGCTGTGAGCAAGAGGAAGAGGAAGATGAGTTTGGGAAGATGGAGAGACCCGGATAGGAGGAGAGACAGGGGGGTGTGGCTTCCGTATGCAAATTAGAGACCAATAAAAGAGCCTGGACAAAGAGTATAGAAGCCACTCTTTGGCCTGGATAAGAATGAAGGCACGGTCACACTGACAGCGATTCAAAGCATAGCGACTGAATCTGGACGAATAGAGAAGGCTTTATGCAAATGAACAGTGATATAAGATGATTTGCTGCCTGACACAGTTGAAGTTGAGTTGTAACGCTTAATGTTGGTGGATGCACCTTTAAAATGTAAAGTTCAAAAAAGACTATTTCACTGTGGCATGGGATATGAGGGCTCTTCTGCAAAAAAGTGACTAAATCATGGTTTGTTTTTCGTTCAAAATAAACTTTCTAATCAGTTCTCTATTCTAGAGCTTCATTTGATAAGTAGAAAGCGCTTCATATACAAACTAATTTGCATTTGTTATAATCAGAGGAGTTCCCTTTTTTAAACGTATTCATTCAGTCAGACATTTCATGTAATATTTAATTTATTTGATTGGAATATTTATTCCCTGAATGTATCTCAATGCTGCTGATTTTGATGAGATTTTCAAATGCACTTTAGATAGTTATGCTGGTCTACATTCAGATTTTTGGTATTTTTCTTTTCTTTTTTTTTATGTATTATCCTGCTTTTCTTTCAGTTTAGTTAATGTTCTGCTATTTTCAAAAAAATTAAATTGATGAGCAATACATAATAAAGCTACTAAAAATATATTTTACAAGAACTCCAAATTCATTCTCATGATTTGCACCATATAATTGCAGTTTTTAGTATTATCATTTGTCTATGAATGCAAAGCAACACCTTTACATCACTATATTATATTATATTTTAATCATTAAGATTTACAAATAATGTAAGGCAAATATTTGTAAAAAAAAATTCCTGAAATTCTTATGTATATATATATATATAAGTAATTGTAATATATATGATCAATTTTTTTATATTTTTGAAAATATTGTTTATATTTTTTACTATATATATATATATATATATATATGTGTGTGTGTGTGTGTGTGTGTGTGTGTGTGAATATTTAAACAAATTACATTTATTTTATATGTATTTTTTGTTTTTTGATGAGAAAAAATAAATAAATGCACGCTTATTTTACAGCAACTCCAAATTCATTCTCATGATTTGCACCATATAATTGCAGTTTTTACTATTTTTCTATGCATGCAAAGTGTAACTTCATTCTTTCATCAATACAGTTTAAGTAGCCGTTACTAGTGACTGAGGACGGTGGAATAATCAATCAGTGTGTCTGTGCTCAGAGGGCAAATACAAGGCAAATAAAGACACAAAAATGGCTCTAACAACAATAATACACCTTTCACTACACACGCTAATGGATGGAGAGGTAAATGCAACCTTCTGTCAACTTCCTGTGAGTGCTTTAGGATCACATGCCATGCCTTAGACTCATAAACCACAGCATAGAAGAGCTAGAGATCAATCACAAATCAATGAGCCTCCGATCCGATCAGAGAGTGGCAGATGGAAAAGCAGCAGGTAATAGCTGACATACATTCATTTGAAACATGTCATTTGCTGTATTTTCTCTACATAAAATCATTCGCAAGAAGTAGCTTTTTGATATCAATTCGAATAGGAGACTTCATTGATACATGGACATTTTTCTTTTCGGCTCTGTAAATGGCACTTATTCTAATTGAAGCATTAGGGAAAGTTTGCCTGTTTTATTTGTATTCTAACAGTGAGATTATGTCTGTACATTTTTAGACATCTCTTTGAATTAAAAAAATTATTTGTTGAACCTTATCTGAAAGCACAGATAAATGACGGATGCATTTGCGAATACATGGATATCTAATTAAACGTCTGAGATGGTGAGTAGCTAGTTTTCTCTGACAATAAATTAGTAATTCATTAATAATAACAATTATTTTACTTATTTTACTATATAATTTATCATTTAACATTTTTAGTATAGCCAAATGAAAAATGACGCAAGATGATAATGAACCTAACTTTGAATTATGTTTTTAACGAGGAATAATAATAAAAAAAATATTAAATTACATATATAATTAATTATATAAATTATATATAAATTATTAAAATTATATATAGGAATCAGTCATATCATTCTAATATTTATCAATGTTTTTCTTTGAATAAAAAAGTTAAAAAGAACACAATTTGTTATTTTAAATTGCAATAATATTTCACAAAATTAGTTTTCTGTATTTACAGTTTAGTTTTCTGTATTTTTGATCAAATTGATAGCCTTGGTGAGCATAAGAATTTTTTTTACTGATCTCAAACTTTTGAACAGCAGTATATATATCTTTTTATTTTTGTATGTCTTATATATTTAAATGTATAATATTTATGCAATAAAATATTAATATATTTAAAAAATAATTTCAGACAGTATGCATAATTTATAATTATAATTTTGAATTTATTTTATATAAAATTATAATGTATTTTCTATTTGAAATGTTAAATGATATTTAGCTATAATATTATTTTATATATATATTTTTTTTTATTTTTTATTTTTTTTATTCACACTAAGAAGAATTTAAGTGTAGCTCAAAGAATACCTTTTTTTTGCCATTGTCTCACAGGGAGCCACTAACAGTTATGGAGTGATCTTTGCTTGCACTTGTGGCATCATAGTGGGCATCGGTTTCTGCGCCAACCTGCTGGCCTTTTCTCTCTTCGCCAAACACAAGAGCTTTCGTAAAAACCGCCTGGACGTTCTTCTCCTCAGCATGTCTCTGGCCGACCTCCTCATGCTCCTCCTCATCCCCTTCACCGTCCACTCGGCGGTCAGTTTCTCCTGGCCTCTGGGCATCACGCCCTGCAAGGTCTATCAGTTTCTGCTGGCATTCTCCCTGGATCTGGTGGTGCTCATGTTTATTCTGGTCTGGGCCTTGAGTTTCTTTATAAGTCTGCCGTTGTGTATTTTCGCCACTCAGGAAAGCTTAGGCCCAGGTGTGAGTAACTGCACCGTTTGTTTGCCCACTACCCAAGAACATCATTACCAGGTCGTTCTCAGCCAGTTTGTGCTGTACTATCTCATCCCAATGCTGGTTATCGCGGTCAACTCGGCACGTATCGCTCTTTTCCTGCACAAGAGACCCGTTATGTCCTTCGCAGGTTACCGGAACACAAGGCAGGCGTCGCTCATGGTGTTCTTGTCCGCCGGGACGTTCTCCTTGTGCTGGCTGCCAGGGTACGTTCTAGAGCTGTGCGTGTATTTGGGACTTTACCGGCACGGGCGCTCTTGGGAGAGGTTTAATTTCGCCTGCACGGTTCTCCAGTATCTGCACCCCTGCGTGAACCCCCTCCTCTACGTTCTGCTGTCCAAACGCTACAGGCGCAAGAAAGACTGGCTGTTCAAATGGAATAGGAAGCGAGTGCACCCGCAGGTCATTAGCGTGATGGACAGTTTCTGAGCATCCAGAATATTTCGATTCATTCAGAACATGTTGAATGGAAACATGAGAGTTTGGTTTGTTTGGTTAAAGGAGATGTGAATCCTTTGTGCCCTCATGCAAAATTCCTAATTCCGCTTCGTCCACGGTGAAAGTCAAAGGAAAAATTGAAATCGCATCATATGACCCCTTTAACATCCTGATCATAGGATTCCTTAGTTTTTTTTTTTTATTAGCCTAAATAAGCTGAAGAAATACACAATTACTGTAATTGTGAAACGTTATGTAAGCTGGCTAACTTACTTTTACAACTTCCCTTACAAAAAGTAACCATGGTTTTACTATTAAAATAAACAAATTGATTAATTAAAAATATAAGTATTATATAAAAATAAATATAAATAAAAAAAAATGGTTACTATAGTTAAACCACGGTGTTAACCAAAAATTAACCATGGTTTTGCTACACTAACCATAGTTTAACCATGGTATTTGTACAACTGTGGTTATACAAATGGTAATCAACACAAAAAAAAACAAAAAAACATGGTTAATACACTTTTACTATAATAAAACCATGGTTAATTTTCGTTTTGTTTGGGTAATTTTGGCATTGTTGGGGTCCTCCCGTTGTGGTCTGTGCCTATTTGCAGCGCATTTCTGTATTTGGTTGTGTTTTTGCAGCACGTGCTGTCAAATTGATTTAGATATTTTCTTTATTTGCTGGTGCTTTTTCTATTTGCATGTGTTTTCTTAAGTTGCAGCGCGTTGAGCTCTCTCGGCATTTTTCCCTTTTTTGCGTCTAGCTCAAAATTAGCCCGTGCACATTCCGACTCATTTTGCCAGCACGGGTCACATATACTTGTGATACGTCAATTTAAATCTAAGATATAAATAACAGTAAGCTACTTACTTTTAGTCAATGTACTGTAAGATTAGAGCAGTTGTTGTGGCTTCTGAGTTAACCTGTTCGCGAGCGCTATTTTTTATTTTTTTCGAAACTCACTCTATGAAGTACGTGTAACCAAAGACTATAGAAATACAGGTGTAATTTGCAATAACTTTTTTTATTCATTGGCGGAAACGGGCTTCCATACGCCTCTCCGAAATCGCCTACCCTACCTTGTAAATAAATTATTTTCTAAAGCTTTAATTAATAAAGGAAAAGTATAGGACTTTTACACTTAATTTAAAGCATTTGGTTACATGATGAAGCCTTGATACAAAGAACGTGAAACAACTTGCAGATCACATAATTTCTTATAAATTTTATTTCACTTCAAAATAAAACACCAGATGTGCTTTATTCTGAGAAAGTAGATTAATTTCAAACAGGCTTTACTTGAAATCAAGCATAGCCAAAATATAGATGCTTACATATCAACATCGCCAGTTTTGTTATGAGTGCCCACTCTTAGAGGAAAGCATGTGTTTGAATGAGTATTTTATTATGGGGGTGTATGCTGCATTAAAGTCCATTCTTGAGCTAAGGAATAAAGCTAAACCCCATCTGTAATGTCTCGTACTACTTTTCAGCCTAAATGTGTAACTGAATCAAACTGAAAAGGAGAAACAGCACTTGATTAAAAATAATAATAATCAAAACATGAACGTTTCCTAATTTCTTTTAAGGCCAGGATTTAGTAAAGCTTTGTGTACAAAAAAAAAAAACGTGCAACTGCTAATGTGTAACATAGCTAATCCAGATGATTTAAAAATGTGCTTTTGAATTCACATTTCTCTGGGTGTTGATCAAGAAAAGTGTACCAGATCGTTGTCAGCATTTACAAAATGGTTCTAGAGCACTTCTACACATCTGCGCCAGTGAGCTCCACCATGGTTAAACAAGGGGACAGCTTTACCACAGAGGACTTAAACCTCCATTTATCCTTTATACAAACAAATGCTAGCATGTTAAAAATGAGAAGGCACAGCTCATTAACTTACTCAGGCCTTTACCCATCAAAATACTCATGTGATACGAAAGCAGAGGAGAGTTTTATAAAAACTGGTGACGTGGAGGCCTAGTAATCGTCTCCTCGGCTGACCACCTCCTTGCAGGTGGGTCTCAGCAGGATGGTGTGTTCAAACTGGGCCGTGTAGCAGCCTTTGGTGTCGCACAGAGGGGGGTAGGGGTCGATGATGCCCAGGTCGCAGAGGTTCTTCAGTGCCATTAAATATTTGGTCTCACCGAGGCGATCCAACCAGCGGCGGCAGAAGGCGAGAGTGCCGAAGTTCTCGTTGACCACGTTCAACAAGTGCTTGGCTCTGGGGAGTCTGGGAAAGAGGAACGTGAGCAGGTAAATCATAATTCTGATGAAAATCTTTTGAGCTGCCTATGTAGGGATCCTTTTTAGGCATCACAGGCATGCTCCCAGAACATTAAAGGGTTAGTTCACCCAAAAATGAAAACTAGCCCATGTTTTACTCACCCTCAAAGCATCCTAGGTGTATATGACTTTCTCCTTAGGCAGGTGTTTTTGTTCAACAGTCCAAAAGTAGTCAAATAAAGCATGCGCATCCGTAATAAAATTCACGCCCCGGAGCCGTGTGAGGCACATTTTATTATGGATGCACGCGCTTTATCCCGCCTACTCCCAATTCTAACGTTTGCAAGAGTCAGGATAATTTTTAATATAACTCCGATTGGATTTGTCTGAAAGAAGGAAGTCATATACATCTAGGATGCTTTAAGGGTGAGTAAAACATTGGCTAATTTTCAGTTTTGGGTGAATTAAGTCAATTAATCTTCTGATTGGCTATGACTGACAAATTGCTTGTTTCTGGAGAGTTAGTTAGGAATAAGAGCGGCGTGCATCTCACCTTATTGGCACGTGACCAACTTCAAAGTTTTTCATGTAATGGGAACACTCCATGTCATCGTGCACCATGCCTTTCCCAGTGCTGCCGAAGGTCTCGATAGCATAAACCTCTCCTTCCTGTAAAAGAGGAAATTCAGCATGTGACAAAATCAAAATGACAGAATTAAAGCCTTAACACTGAGATTAATAACACTACATGTTTGCTTTCCAAACAAAGGAGCAGATTTACACCTTCACAGTAAAATGTTGACTTGACAAAGTGATGTTTGGGCTCAGTAAGATTTATTTATTTACTGAATGATATTAACACTTATTCAGCAAGGATTGCATTAAAGGGGTCCTATTATGCATTTACAAAGAAAAACACATTATTTTTCACATATTTTACATTATTACAACACCTCTCTCCCCAGTCTGGCATGAACGGCTCGAATAGTTCCTGTATCAAATGAAGGTCCGCCTTCTGAAATACCGCCTTCTGAAATACTCTGAAATACCGCCTTCTGATTGGTTAGCTGGGCCAGTGTGTGTTGTGATTGGTTAGCTGGGCCAGTGTGTGTTGTGATTGGTTAGCTGGGCCAGTGTGTGTTGTGATTGGTTAGCTGGGCCAGTGTGTGTTGTGATTGGTTAGCTGGGCCAGTGTGTGTTGTGATTGGTTAGCTGGGCCAGTGTGTGTTGTGATTGGTTAGCTGGGCCAGTGTGTGTTGTGATTGGCTCCACTCGGCGCCTGGTCAGGAAATGTCATGCCATTGAGCGCGATAAAGACATTTATGTTACAAAAGATTTCTATTTCAAATAAATGCTGTTCTTTTGAACTTTCTATTCATCAAAGAATCCCGAAACAAACAAAAAAAAGCATCATGGCTTCACTGTTGTTTTTAAAGGTAGGGTATGTAATTTTTCAAAAACACTTTAGAAAACTGATTCGGGCCGAATAGCAAAACAAACTTGTAGCCAATCAGCAATAAGGGGCGTGTCTACTCGTGATGTGGAGGAGAGCGCGTTCAGTGCATGGGACGGACATTAGCCGAGCCAGCGACAGAAAGATAGAGATGGCAGATAAAAAACAAAAGAGGAAAACGTCTGCGGAATGATAAGGCAAGAAGTAGGACCCGTGTAAATATCGGATCAGCTTTCCAGCGCTGGAGAGAACTCAAGGAGCGGAGGCCTGCGATCGGACGCCGAGGTTGCTTTGTTTCTTCTCAATAGGTGAGTAACACCGTGTCTACAACAGCTAAAGTCTGCCTACACTGGACGTGATCAAACGACCGTTGAAAACCATTTGAAATTTGTGTCAGCACGTCATAAACAGAACCCGGCAGCAGTTTTCTGTCGGGGATTTGTTGCGCCGCGCCGCTCATGTCCAGTGTAGACACGGTGTAACATTGGTTTTGCTTTGTTTCACAGAACTAATCGTTGCCTGGGTTGCGTACGTATATGTGGGGCGGAGCTATCAAAATAGGGGCAAGACCCTTTTGGGGTAGGGGCGTGTTTGTTTTGGTGATTTCAAATATCAACATTGGCTACCAGAAATCGCTTACCCTGCCTTCAAGATGGATAATATTCAGAAATGTTTCTTGAGCAGCAAATCAGCATATTAGAATGATTTCTGAAGGATCATGTGACACTGAAGACTGGAGTAATGATGCTGCAAATTCAGCTTTGCATCACAGGAATACATTTATTTTAAAATATATTGAAATAGAAAACAGTTACTTTAAATTGTAAAAATATTTCATAATATTACTGCATTTTAGATCAAATAAATGCTGCCTTGGTGAACATTTTGGAGGCTGGTGTACTTGACTACACCTCTCTTTAAGCCCTGTGGTGTTGACTGATAGAGATGTGTCAGCTTAGGGTTGTGTTGATAACTCTGGCACACCCAAACTCAGCCCTAAACCATCAGACTTTTCTCAGATTTTCTCAAAACTGTTAAACATTTCTCTGTCCCTTTTCCTAAGATTAAGTCTTTCTCCTGAGACATACAAATGCAGCCTCCATTTTCCTTCTTATGAACATTTATTGGGTGACACCAAATAAAAACCAAGCATCAAAGATATATTCACATCTGTGAAACCAAAACTTTGTAGAAAGTCACGACGTACCTCCATCCTAGTGGCTTCACCTCCTTTCACTATGGGCACCGTCTTGCCTGCATGTATTCTGTACTGTCCAATAGAGTGGCCATTGAGATTTCGGATTGGTTTCACTGGAAAGAAAAGTAGCATCATTGGTGAAATCATATTGTGTGTTATTTCTAGGTCTTTGCTGTTAAAACAATTTGTATTTACCTTGATATGTTTTTCCATCGAGTTCCACTTCATAAGACTCCATAACCTCTTGAATTGATTCTCCAATGTCACACAAACGAACATCAATACCTGCACACTGAAATAAAAGAACAATGAGCTTTACAATAATTACTGTAAAATAAAATACAAATTACTTATACATTAAACTTACACTAATGTTTAAACATTTCGGGTTTAGAAAGATTTTTTTAAAAATTAGAAATTTTGCTTCAGCAAGCAATGCGTTAATTGGTCAAAAAGTGACAGCGAAGTCATTTATAATGTTACAAAACATTTCTATTTCAAATAAATGTTGTTCTTTTAAACAAAGAATCCTGAAAAAAATGAATCAGTTTCTACAAAAATATGAAGCAGCACAACTGTTTTCAACATTGATAATCAGAAATGTTTCTTGAGCAGCAAATCAGCGTATCAGAATGATTTCTGAAGGATCACGTGACACTGAAGACTGAAGTAATGATGCTGAAAATTCAGCTTTATATATTCTGAAAGAAAAGTAATTGTAATAATATTTCACAATATTACTCTTTTTACTGTATTTTTTATCAAATAAATGTGGCTGTAGGGAGCATAAGAGACTAACTGAAGATGTCATTGATTTTTTCCCTTTAAATTTTGGCGCGTTATGTCGCCTGCATGTTTTCACTCACTCTAACTCTACCTTAATTCCAGTATTTGTAGCATCTTTAACAGCTTCCAGCAGTTTGTCGTACTTTGGGTTGAAGGTGACAGTAAAGGCACAGTCAATGATTCGACCTGGAATACCAAAATAATCAAATATCAGCAAAGATCAGTATAAAAATCACTTAGAAGGAATTAAGATGGTAATTGGTCATTTGCAGTATGTTTGCTGCAATAGGCGCACCATTAATGTGCGTGCCGAAGTCGATCTTGCAGACATCGTCGTACTGGAGAACGGTAGGGTCTCCTGCATTAGGAGTGTAGTGAGCGGCACAGTGGTTCAGCGAGCAGCCGGTCGGAAAAGCCAAACCAGCGTTCAGACCATTTTCCTTGATCAACTTCCTAGAGCAATCTTCCAGTTTTTCACTAGCAGGGAAAAATTAGGCCTGATTAGCAGATTAAACTCATGGCTGCCAATGAGTGTCAACCTGAAAAGGCTAGAACTAGATATTTTGCAGGTCATCTGAAGGCTGTTTTTGTGCTAAAGCCAAGTAGGGCTGTAACACTTTTGGGCCAGATTTACTAAACAGGGCAAATTAGTGAGACCGCAATCCCATAAAAGCACCGACGGGAGAGGAAAGCTCTGCAGTTGTTGATCTACTGACAATAAGCAAATTAAAGAAAACAGATGCAGCTGGTTTATTTTCAATAATGACCAATGCAATGTACCAAGAGCAGCACAAATGAGCAACTATCACAGCCACGTGAAGCGTTAAGAAAATCAAGCAAGTAAACCGCAAACCTTCGCAAATCACCTTGCATAATTTGTTTAAATACTCTTATAAAAATTTTGCATTTGAAAGAGAAACTCCTACAAATGCATATGCAATAAGGCCAGCTGCAAAAATAACTGTATCCACGCCTTTACTCCACTTTTAGGGCCTTTCGCACCGCTTTAGTTCCAGAACTAAATGTACAGTACTAAAGTACTGGGACGTACCATTTTCATTTCCCAGTACCATTTAAAGGGTTGCATTCGCACCGACAGTGTGTACTAAGAAGTGACGTAAGCCGGTCAACAGCGACGTAATTTGTGCGCGACGTTCAATCCATCCATCTATCTCTGTTCTCCATACTTGCGAAATAAGTTGACACAATGTTTACAGTATGTTTACACAGCGCTTTAAATCATGGCGGGTGAGGGCATTTTCATACACATTTGGCCAATCAATGTCTACTTACGTCACGACGCCAAAAAGTGGGTAGTTCCACAATTAGTTCTGGTACTATGAAAAGGTTCCCGCAGTGCGAAAGGCCCTAATGTTTCACTGCGTGCCTTTAGTAAATCCAGACAGTAGTTTTTTGGCGCCAACAGAAAGTTTGCCCTAGCGCATGCTGTTTGTAAATCCGTCCCCAAGTAAACACGACTTTCCCATTTCAAATTCCCCACAGCAGCACTAACCAAAGTTTCCCGATGAAAGCCAACTGGCTTTATATCACAAATGTAGCCCATGAATGGTGTCACTCACCAGATCTCGATCATGGTCATGCCCGGTTTGATCCAGCTCATGACGTATTTCCTGACCTGCCGGTGGGCCTCGGCAGCCTGTCTGAAGTCGCTCCACAACTCCTCATTAGCCTGATCCAAACATTTCTTCTCCTCGTTGGTCATCCGCCATGCAGCAGTGCGTCTGTGTGAAATAAAACACATTCACTATGATGTTTTTAGCTGGGTTTAAAGTGTGTAAATAAGCAGCTGCTGTCTGTACCCATCTTGCGTCGGTGGATATTCACATTCCTGGCCCTTGGCATAAACTCCATTGGTGTAAAGCTCACAGATGGGGATAGATGGAGGATCTGTTTGAACTTTGGCTGAAAGAGAATGAAGGAATATGAATAAGTTATATTCAAGGCCTTTTACAGAATCATTTTTTTTGTCCATACGGAAAAACATTTAAATAGGTCATTTTAATGGATATAAGAGACTCCAGGGGGAATTTCAACAATCACTCACGTCCTTTCTTTTTCTTCTTCTTCTTCTTTTTCTTCCCAGTTGAATCTCCTTCCTCGCCATCTGCCAAATAGAGATGTCACAATATAACAATCAATATAAAAACAAAAACTTTCGCAGATACACATGGAATTGTAATGGGAATTAACTTAAGACAAACCCTCTTCGGGCTCGTCCTCTTTTTCTTGGTCTTCTAAAGTTTGTTGCTCCAGTTGATTTGCCACTTTGGTGATGCCAGGCTCTCCTTCACCCTCATGGTTTCCTATAAATAATAGTACAGGGAATTTGATGTAGATATCGCAATACAATATACATTTGACAGACATAAAGCACATAGAAAGCACGTGGAGTCAGACTGCGTCCTCTTATAACAACATTACACAACTGCCATGAGTTCACCAGCTAGTTAAACACTCTTAACCAGCCATTAACTCAACACTCCAGCGCAAAAACTACATATTAAGCTCTGTTAAAATGCTTTTAGTTGCTATTAATTGAATGTCCTTTAAATTATATATCAGATTTAGCGAGGTCTCGTCGGTTTGTCAGACTGGGCAGTAAATGTCAGGGCCACGCGACACTTTCGTCCGTCTTTATTACCTACGGCTCCCGGTTTTCCCTTCTTCTTCTTCTTTTTCTTCTTCTTCCCGGTCTCGTCAGCGGGATCCGTGTCCTCTTTGGGAAAGTGAGAGTCTCCGTTCGGTAAAATCTGCATTTGTGCAGCTGCGAACTGCAGCTCCTGCGTCTGCTCGTCCGCCATGATGTGACCGCGCGAGGGATTGTGGGTGAAGCGTACATCATGCGCGGCGGCCGGGATTCCTGTGCGTTCAGCTGGATGGACCTTTTTACTCGAAAGAAGGTCCAACCGACTGAACCCATCCTGATCCTACACGGGGTATGCTGCATAAAATAGATTGCAAACCACAAGGGCGTAGGTTTGATTTTGGTATTGGTGGTGGGGTCATAACCATACAGTCTATGGTCATAACTGCAGACAACAGACATTTAATTGTTTGATCAAAATTATTGCTAGGGACAATTTAGCAGTCGCTGGGTTCATGTCATAGCGTCCCTACTAAATTCTACACCCTTGAAAATCATAACAAGCGATGTTCGACTTTGGAAACTATAGTTTTGTTTGGATTGTTTGACTACTCGAAAGAGAATATAGGAAAATGTAACTTATTTAATTTGTGTTTCCTGCTAGCACATACATAAGGATCTTAACGCAGCAAACTTGTTTGTTAAAATTAACAAATACACATTAAAAATTAAAATTATTGCTTGGGACGAGTGTCCCTAATAAATTGTACACCCTTGTTAAAACCCCTTTATTTATCCCCTATACATTTTTTAATGCATTTTATAAAATGACAAACAATTATTAATCTTTTTGGGCCTTGAAAACGTGTAGGCATATGTATTGCTTTTATTTAGGCTATAATAATTTTCAACTTTTTGTTTAACACCGGAACTTTAAAAGAACGTCATTGATTCACTATTGCCAATAAATTTATTTATTTATTTATTTAGTGATTTATCAGACGCTTTTATCCAAAGCGACTTACACATTCAAATGACAGTAGTTTATCAGTAATCCTAAAAAATAACACTGCCAAACACACATGCTAAAAAACAACAACTTACTTACACATAGTAAGAAATAGTTATAAAAACTGAAACAGAAGCGAAACAAGTAGTAGGAAATAAATTAATGAATAATAAATTAATTCTTCAATAAATGAAGAACATACAGATGATACAGCATGGAGAACGTAGGGATAGTTATAAAGTGTTATAAATGAACATAAATACATTTGTAAATAAATTGTTTACTTATTTCATAATAAATAAGTGGCATGCCAGTGGATTTTTCTTTTTTCTTTGGTGATATGATGCCACCTTTTGAAATAATAAGCAAATTGCTGATCAAAGTCAGAGCAACATGATACTATATGAATCATTTCATGTCTTTTCCTTCCCAGCATTTAGTCGGAATAATATATGGCATAATTATATAACACAGTTACGCCTATAACTAACAATAACAATGAGTAAGATGCTCCAGGAAATAATGATATTTTAATCACAATTTTATTGTGCTATTGGGTATACAGAAGTGAACATTTTTATAACCAAACCTAATTTCTTTGTATAACTAACCAACTAAATCCCCAGCTCAAACTCGAAGAAGTTAAATAAAAATGTATGCAAATTTGTTCCCATAGCAACTGACGTGTCATCCAGGAAGCGGAAGCGCAGTTATTCGACCAAAGTTTGTTTAGACTGTTGGCTAAAAACAGCAAAACTTTAGGCACTTTCCTTGGTTTTTATGAAACGATAGTAACATTAATCGACTTTGTTATAGTTTAAAGTTAAAGTACTAGGCGTGCAGAACAAAAGCAGGTGGTAATGGGGGGAACATCGAGCAAGTTACCGAAAGATCTTCTATCAGAGTATCAGGTGAGAGAGAGACAGGTAGATAGATAGATGAATAGATAGATAGATAGATAGATAGATAGATAATGTCAATTTTAAAAATATATATATATGTAATATTATTTAAATATGTTTGTAAATATGTTTATTTATTGGACATTTATTCTTTATACTATATAGCGATGAGTTGCTTTTATTTGTTTATAATTGTTCATTGTTGCTTACACAGGAGCTCACATTTCTCACAAAGCAAGAAATCTTAATGTAAGTGAAGTCACGATGTACTTACACTTGTGCACACGTTGCATTTTCTGTTATGCTTTGCTGCTTTCAGTGTAGCTAAGTTTTAATTGTGAATATTGACTGTACAGTTTAGTTTGTTTCTTATTGTTTTGTATTCAGGTGAGGAATAGCGATAAAACTTGACAGGCTGATTTATTGCAGGGTTATTTTTATTATTTATAGTATAGTATTTATCAATACTTTGAATTAGCTTATTATATTTTTCATTATACTTTTAGTCGAATATTTCTGTTTAACGTAATTTTTCTAGTATCTGTAGTACTTAATATATTTGCAGTTCAACATTTTAAATAATTCTATTTAGCTCTAATTTATTTTTATTTCAATTTTAGTGCTGTAGTATTTATTTGTAGTTCAACATTTTAAATAATTCTATTTAGCTCTAATTTATTTTTATTTCAATTTTAGTGTTGTTAATTGTAGTACTTCAACTTATTTTATTTGCCAATACAACATTTCTAATTTTCCTTTCAATTTTTTCATCTAACATTAATAATTTATTTTAGCTTCATTTCAGTTACCAACCATTTTTTTTTTTCAAATATTATTTTTATTATTGCCTTTTCACACGTACATCATCTCAACCATGGTACATTTTGTCTTGGCATTCCCTGTAAAGTGAATTTGTCGTTGTGACGATAGCTAAACTACACAAATGTGCAGTAGTTTAGTTACTGAAACTGTATTATTACCTAATACTTAAAAAATGTTTGAATGTCATTACATTATAGACTTTTGGGGCTCATCATCAATGTGTTTGTTTAGGGCACACAAAATATTCTCTGAGCTGCAGGACAGAGAAAATGGACTGTACAGCTCCAGGGTGTCCATGGAGAAGATCCTCACTCTTCCTGAACTGAAGGTAACAGATAAACGGACCTATTATACACCCGGCGCAATGCGGCATGGCGCAAGTGGTTTTTGCTAGTTTCAGCCCGACGCAGTTATCATTTTCAAGTCCTGTGCCACGTTGTTTAAATGGCAAATGCATTTGTGCCCATTTGTGCGCTCGTGGGCGTGCTGGTCTGAAAACCAGGTGTGTTCAGACGCATTGTTGGCTTATTGCTATTTTGAGGCAAATGAAATAGACTGCGCCATTGACCAACTGAAACCTGGTCTAAAGTCAATGGTGCAATATATATATTTTTTGTTAATTAAAGAGCGCATTATGCACCTATAGGTGGGTCCACAACTGCTTAGTACACACACAGGGAAGCGCAGCAGCACACAAATATGCCAAATATTACAAATGAAAGGATTACAATGTAAAAGATTATTATTGTGTATAATTGTCGATTCCTCGATCCGCTTCGAGCAGATCCGTTTCCTCTCTGGAGACGCGTTCAGTCTTTGCGCTTGCAAATTCAGCTGTGTAAATAGCGAATCCGCCATGGTGCAAGCGCAACTGGCTTTTAGAGGGAATGGGAGATGAGACTGATTGGTTTATTGCACGTTATGCCTATTATACACCCGGCGCAATGCGGCATGGCGCAAGTGGTTTTTGCTAGTTTCAGCCCGACGCAGTTATCATTTTCAAGTCCTGTGCCACGTTGTTTAAATGGCAAATGCATTTGTGCCCATTTGTGCGCTCGTGGGCGTGCTGGTCTGAAAACCAGGTGTGTTCAGACGCATTGTTGGCTTATTGCTATTTTGAGGCAAATGAAATAGACTGCGCCATTGACCAACTGAAACCTGGTCTAAAGTCAATGGTGCAATATATATATTTTTTGTTAATTAAAGAGCGCATTATGCACCTATAGGTGGGTCCACAACTGCTTAGTACACACACAGGGAAGCGCAGCAGCACACAAATATGCCAAATATTACAAATGAAAGGATTACAATGTAAAAGATTATTATTGTGTATAATTGTCGATTCCTCGATCCGCTTCGAGCAGATCCGTTTCCTCTCTGGAGACGCGTTCAGTCTTTGCGCTTGCAAATTCAGCTGTGTAAATAGCGAATCCGCCATGGTGCAAGCGCAACTGGCTTTTAGAGGGAATGGGAGATGAGACTGATTGGTTTATTGCACGTTATGCCCAAAACACACCCATGACTCATCAAGAGAATAGGTGCAACCCTTTTTAGACCATGCGCCTGGTGCGCCGGCCATTTTTTCCCATGGTTAAACTAGCAAACGTGGATTTGGACACGCCCTAAGTGCACCTACGCCATGCGCTTAGATTGTTAAAATAGAGCCCGAAGTCTGTACTGCAGTCACAATGCAAAAACCCTACTGTTTCTGTCAATTTTCTTTAAGCAAAATATCTTCTAATCCTTCCAGATTCAGCCATTCAGCTGTATATATTCTGACTATATTCTGTGTTTTTGTTGGCTGTCACAGTCTAACCCCTTCCGGAAAAGGATATGTCACGTCTTCTCGACCTCTGACATGAAGGATGGCAGCTTGAGCTTTGAGGATTTCCTGGACCTCTTGAGTGCCTTCAGCGATTCAGCGACCCTGGAAATCAAATCCCACTACGCTTTCCGAATCTTTGGTAGTGGATGGATTGTACTCAATATTGACGTTTAACACAACAGCAATATCAGACAGCACTCGTTATTAACACTTCTTATGCTGCAGACTTTGACGATGACGGGACTCTTGATGCTAGAGACCTGGAGAAGCTGGTGAACTCTCTGACTGGCGAGACGGATGACACCCGTCTGACGGGAGAGGAGATGAGACAGCTCATAAGCAATGTGAGTGTGCTGGATATACATCACATCAATGAGAGACATCTGCCAGATGAACTTTACTAATGTAAACACATGTAATTGTGCAGATCCTGGAGGAGTCAGACATTGATAAGGACGGCACAGTCAATCTCTCAGAATTTCAGCATGTCATCTCCAGATCTCCAGATTTTGTCAGGTGACAGAATTTTGCTTTTTATTTAAAAAGTGACATGTATTTGACATATATTTTGCTGCCTTCAGTCTAATTAAGTTTCACTTGTGAATGTTTACTTTACAGTTTAGTTTTTTCATATTATTTATTGAACAGTTGAGGAATGGCGATGAAGCTTTATGTGTGTGTTTATTTTTCATATTAGTTTAAGTAATTTTGTTGAATGTTATTAGTTTTTATGTTATATTAGTTTTCTATATAGCTTTTAGAAATGTAATTATTAAATGATTGAATTATTTTTATTTCAGTGTTAGTAAGTGTAGTATTTCAACTTGATAGCTTGACAAATTTAGCCAACTAATATA
>NW_015557059.1:80923-83597 GCF_001515605.1 Sinocyclocheilus anshuiensis | reverse complement strand
TTTGAATTAGCTTTTTATATATTCAGTTTATATTTGAGTAATTTTGTTGTTTTTGTGATTTCTATTAAATTAAAAAAATATTTCTATATAACTTTGTTCATTCATTTTATTAATTAATTTAATAATGTAACAAATTTAGCCGACTTATGCATGCATATATATATATATATAGTTTTTATTAATATTTTGAATTAGCTTTTTATATTTTCAGTTTTTATTTTAGTTTATTTTAGTAATTAATTTTATTATTAATTTTCATTAGTTTTACCCTTAGTAATAATAATATAATATAACATTTTTAGAATATTTATAAATATTTTGAATTAGTTTTTATTTGTTATATTTTCAGTTCTAATTTTAGTTTAGGTTTGAGTAATTCTAAGTGCTTTTGTCATTTTGATTAGTTTTTTTTTTTAATATTTCTATATAGCTTTATTTAATAATTTATCATTATGAGTCATTTTAATTGCAGTTTTGATTTTAGTAATTGTAGTACTTCAGCTTATTTAGTAAAGTTAGTTGCCAAGGCAACATTTCTCATTTTCATTTAAGTTTTTCATCTAATATTTATATTTTATTTGGCTTACATGACTAAATTACATTTCCCATCATTCTTTGTTGCAGCACAATAATTATAAAATGCATAAAGCATCAATTATACACCTGAATCACATATTGCACTTTATAATTTTGTGTTAGTGAAAAATTTGAGAGGCGAAAAAGTGAGGAAAAAATACGAAATTGCCCAAAATTACAAATTTATTCTGACCAAAATCACATCATAATTACAACTTCCGATCTAATAAGTATGACCTTCCTAAGACTTGAAGGCAGCATTTCTCCTCATTGACTGCGCATGTTCTTTTACAGTTCATTCAAGATTGTGTTGTGAAGTTTACACAGAATGGAAGCTGCTTTCCGGTCCGGATCTTTCACCTGCGCCTTTGATCTGTCAATAATGTAGCGTCCTAATTGTGAATGTATATTCTTACTCAGTATTTCTACCATTTATAATGAAAACATTTTTACTTACTCTGTTAAAAAAATCTACTTTCTATCCTGTATTTTGGATCATATATTTGTACCTAATTTAATAAACTCTAATTCTGCAACTTTGACATCCCTGTATTTATAGGACACTCTGAAAGAATCTATTCCAGTCAGGATGGAGGTTGTTCTTTTGGCACAGCGGACACAAAAGTGTTCCATAACCCACAAACGACATCCTTAACACACATTCGATGGCTAGGGAAGTAATCCACCAGTGTTGGCTCATCTGTGCTATTTTCAGTGCCATGTCCCAGCTGTCCATAATGGCCTAATAATATGACACAGACAGAGAAAAAATGCCATTTTTTGCACTTTTGAAATAACAATTACCACACTTTACCTTTTAACAGTTTGGGCTCAGTATCATTTTTTTAAAGAAAGAAATTAAAGGAATAGGTCACCCAAATTTGCTGAACATTTACTCACTCTCAGGCCATCCAAGGTGTACATGATTTTGTTTCTTCATGTTTAAAGAAAGAAATTAAAGGAATAGGTCACCCAAATTTGCTGAAAATGTACTCACTCTCAGGCCATCCAAGGTGTACATGATTTTGTTTCTTCATGGGAACAGGTTTGGAGAAATGTAGCATTACATCACTTGCTCACCAATGGATGTGAATGGGTGCCGTCAGAATGAGAGTCCAAACAGCTGATAAAAACATCACAAGGAATACACACCACTTCAGTCCATCAGTTAACATCTTGTAAAACTGTGTTTGAAAGAAACAAACACTCATCATTAACATTCACTTCAAACTGTTTCTTTCAGCTAAAATATGGGCCCATAATCCATCAATTTTCTTTCTCCATTGAAAAAAACATCTCATCTGAATCAGGAGAGAAATCTGCACAGATCAAGCACAGTTTAAAAGTAGATCTAAACAAACAAGTCGGTAGATTTTGATGTGAGAGGATGATAAGAGGACGGACTTTTTCACTGGATTACTTGTGGATTATTGTGATGTTTTTATCAGCTGTTTGGACTCTCATTCTGACGGCACCCATTCACTGCAGAGGATCCATTGGTGAACAAGTGATGGAATGCTACATTTCTCCAAATCTGATGAAGAAACAATCTCATCTGGCCTAAGGGTGAGTACATTTTCAGCAAACTTTCATTTTTGAATGACCTATTCCTTTAATGCACTTATTCAGCAAAGTCACAAATGCATGAGAGACTATTTACATTGATTTATTTCTAGAAAACGAGGCAAACTCTTACCCCATCCCCAGGTGTACAGATCCCCTGTACCTACAAATAAAAAAAAGAACAAGTTAATTTAGTAATTTTGTCAACTAGCGGATTCTTGAGTTGAGTCCAGTTTATGCTGCAGTGATCAGATCTGGATCTCACTGGTGACGGCCGCTGTATGACGGGATCCACAGCTGATCCTGCTGATCTCTGACACATTAGGGATGTCCACTAGAGCTGGCAACGCTTGAATAGAAATAAACACATCCGCTTCCTTCTTTTCATCTTCATTTATGGGCTTCTCAGTGTTTCCTGCACAGTAACAGAACCATGTAGCTGTGTAGTAATACATTCATATGTAAAGTCATATTTGTGACCCTGGAGCACAAAAGCAGTCTTAAGTCGCTGGGGTATATTTGTAGCAATAGCCAA
>NW_015557059.1:75995-80913 GCF_001515605.1 Sinocyclocheilus anshuiensis | reverse complement strand
TGTATCTCATCCAAATATTGTCCTATCCTAACAAACCATACATCAATGGAAAGCTTATTTATTCAACTTTGAGATGACGTATAAATCTCAATTTCAAAAAATTGACCCTTATGACTGGTTTTGTGCTCCAAGGTCACATATATAGTCATTTTACCACTGCTTTCTCCTCTGAGCTTTTCCTCCTCCAGGCCTCTAGATGGCAGACCGAGCTGCCCGCTTTCATTCCATCCCCACATATACAGGTCCCCACCAGCTAAACACAATAAACATATTTCAAATGAACACTCTGTATATTAGTATGAGCAACCAAATGGCTGAATTTGATCACGAAAGTTTCAGGAAAAAGCTTACCGCTGACGGAAGCGGAGTGCCAGCTCCCAGCAGACACTGCTCTGATCGGGACGCCCCACAGCGCCTCCACTACCTGAGGTTCCTCCTGTGACGCCAGAGCGCCGTGACCCAGCTGACCATGACTGACAACACAAAACATCCACTTAAAAACACTCTTCAGTTCTATTTTACAGAAAATATTATTGTAATGCAATGAATTTTCACAATAAGCATAAATTAGAGGCAGGACAAAAAATACTGCCATGATGATAAATATAAATGCTTTACAATTTAAATAATAAAATATATTAATAATAATAATTATACATACAGTATATATATACACACATACCTTTTTGCATTACAACAATAGTTATTTTAGTATTTATACACTATTATAGTATTTATTAATATTTTTTAAATATTGCTTTTATTTTTATATTTTCAGTTTTCATTTTAATTTGCAGTAGTTTTAGTAATTTTGTTATGTGCGTTTGCCATTTGTATTCAATATTTTTATTTAGCTTTATTTATTTTCAGTTTTAATTTTAGTAAATGTAGTATTCAAACGTAAATTTGATGTGCTTTTGTCATTTTTATTCAATATTTCTATTTAGCTTTATTTAATTTTTATTTCATTAATTTTCGTAATTGTAGTACTTTAACGTAAACATATTTTATTTCAGTTAGTTGCCATGCCAAATTTGTTATGTTCTGTTTACGTTTTTTTGTTTAAGTTTTTCATCTTTACAATTTATTTTATTTTAGTTTTATTTTTAATAACTGACAATTATTTTTAATAGTTTTAGGCTACAATAACAACACTGTTACAGTAATGAGAATCTCTAATAAAATATGCTTAATTGTCATTAAAACAAATGTAAAAATATGCTTAATTTTCTTATTTATAATCTGAAATATCACCTGTTATTGACAGGTTTTGTGAGACTCACCCATAAATGCACATTAGTTCTACAATTAATATATTATTTTTGGTAACACTTTAAGGTCTAACTACAACTAACATTAACAAACAATGAGCACTACATCTGTTACAGCATTTATTAATCTTTGTAAATACTGGTTCATGAAAATAACATTTTTAGATCATGCCAGCTCAGGTCTGTTAAATAACATTAAAAGACACAACTTTTGATTTTAAGATTGTATTAGTAAATATCGAAATGAACATGAACCAAGACTAATAAATATTTTAATTGGTTTATGTTAACTAATACTTCTTGTAAATGTAATATAGTAATATATAATGCATGTGTTAAAACAAATGCAGTATAGTTAACTAATGTTAACAAATGGAACCTTATTGTAAAGTGTTACCCAATTTTTAATTACAAGATTAACACTGGAATCTCTCTTGTACCTTCCAGATCCCCAGGAGTACACAGTCCCATCCGACGCCAGCAGCACAGCGTGTTCAGAGCCCAACGCCAGGCTCACGGCACAGAGTTTAGAGCAGAGAGGATGGAAAAAAGGAGGTTTTTGCATGATGTACCCGCCTGACACTAGCGGCAGCGCTACAGCATGTCCTGAATAAATGCATCATATCAATATCATCATACTAGCAACAGATGGACTTTCAAAACATGATCAGGACTATGCACAAAAAGTCATCAGTATGCTACCGGTATTGTCTTGCTCTCTCTTCCACACAAGCTTGTTTTGTGGGTGCTGGATTTCCCAGCATTCCACTCTGTCTGTGAAGTTGAGCGTCAGGTGTCTTTCACTGATGAGTGCGTCTGTGCAGCCCTGACTCTCTGGAAAAACTCCTCCGCAAACCTCTTCTGATGAACCAGACACGAACCCCGACACACACACATGACTGCCACCTGAAACCAACATTTACATAGAAAATAACTAATGGGATACGTTTAATGTGAACAAAGGATAGGATAAAAAAAAATGTACGTGAGTGATATGCACAAAACAAAATCAGTATTAATAAATATATTTAAAAAAATAGTAAAAATGTATATTGTTTGTAAAATTAAACTAAATGTATATTGTTTATTATTTTTATATTGTAAATTGTATTTGTTTTGTATTAGTTCATTATACATTAGAAATAGTAAACTTGACATTGAAAACAATAAAAAAACAAACAATTAAAGAATAAAAGAAAACAAATTTTAAAAATAAAAGAAAACAATAAAAAATCTATTTAAAAAATAATTTTGTTACTCATAGTGATCCATGTGTGTGCATATATATATATATATATATATATATATATATATATATATATATAATGTGAGCGAACAATATAAATAAATACATATATTTTATACTATATATTTGAGTGCGTGTGTGTGTGACTAATATTGTAGCAGCGACTTAAGACTGCTTTTGTGCTCCAGGGTCACATATAATAATCTCTATGTGTGTGATATATAGGGAAGCTCCCAGTGATCAAGCCAGTGAGACCAGCAGCACTGATGGGAACTCCAGAGATTCAGATTTCTTCCAGCCGCCACTCAAAAAGGTGAATTTTTGCCATGGCTAATGGGGGTTGTTAGGCGTGACACAAAATGTAGCAAAGCATACAAACTTTTAGATGTATAAAAATAGTTCCACAAGTATCCATATCACGGAATTATCCATTTCCTAAAATATATAAAAAAAAGAAACTTAAT
The DNA here is from genome assembly GCF_001515605.1 of Sinocyclocheilus anshuiensis. Taxonomy (NCBI): domain Eukaryota; kingdom Metazoa; phylum Chordata; class Actinopteri; order Cypriniformes; family Cyprinidae; genus Sinocyclocheilus; species Sinocyclocheilus anshuiensis. The sequence continues at coordinate 77,932 of NW_015557059.1, read as the reverse complement.
TTATTATATATATATATATTAGGGCTTGGCAAGTTAACGCGTTATCGCATTAATGCATTAATTAAAGTAATTAACGCCTACAATTATTATATCGTGCATTAACGCAGTTTTTATTATTATTATTATTAGATAATAGAGAGCATTTGGGATGGGCCTAAGACTGCAGTACACATGAACACACCCAATAAAATTATTTAGGGTAAGCATCAACATTCACAAACCACTGTTCACTGTTATTTTTAACAGAAAAGAATGCAATGTGCTTGTAATCACGAATTCATAAGTGGGAAATAGGAAGTTTTTCATGGTTTTTAATCAAATATATATATGTGTATATATATATAGATAGATAGATATAGATATAGAAATAGATATATAGATAGATATACAGTAGATAGACAATGTATATCATGTATATTAAATCATATTATACTGTATATGTTCTTATAATATATATGTGTATGTGTGTGTATATGTGTTATGTATTAAAATTATTTGCCAAAAATATCATAATTATGACATAAAGGTCAAAATGATGAAACGCACACATTTATGTATATACATGGTATGTGTATACGTTATAAATTGAAATTTAGTTTTAAAAAGTAATAAAAAAAAAGAAAAGATATAGACATTGTCAAAATTCAAATGGGCTGCAACAACTAATCGATAAAATCGATTATTATCGACAATGAAAATCATTGACAACGATTCTCATTATCGATTAGTCGGGTCTGCCCACAGTGCACGTCCAACTTCATCCTGTCGCGTCAAATTACAGCACTGAATTACACATTTTTATGGACAAAATGCATCTAAAAATAGTGGAGGAAACAGAATGAGATGCTGCGGGAGAGTTACGTGATCCAAGCTGCCCAAAACATGAGACTTCTTTATTTTAAGCTTTAAGCTAATGCATTAGCGTAATGGCTTGTCAGGGCTTTGACAGATGATGCGTATGCGTCCTCAGCGCAAAAACTTTCAGTTTACGGTCATATCCTTATGTATAAATGTCACAATTTCACGCGAGCATTTCCATTTTTGCATAAATGTCCATCCTGACAATCTGTGTTAAGTTTTAATCTTTACTGAATGAGCGGCGGATGCATGCACGCACGTCAGACAGACGGAAAAGAGACAATTAGTAATCAGCGCAAAAACATTCATTGTGCTGAAATATCTGTTATTGAAAGTTAAATCGAGGTTTAAAGATCAACATGCATTTAGAGTATTTTATGTGAGTAGGACCTGTAAGGGGATAACAGCGTGTAATTGTCTGAATATAAATATCAGACGCTTCATAACCGCCTTTAACAGAATAAAGAAATGACAGTAAGACGTGACTGTGATCAAAGTGAACGTGTTCCTGCAGAACATTACTCTTACCTGTTGGTTACAACTGAGTTTGTGATTTTATTCGTCTTTATCATCTTTATTATTTTAATTTTTAATGCAGAGATTTTAAACAATATACATATATAACTATATACAATGCTTAAATTTATTAAAACAAATTTATGTAAGGTTTTTAACAAATTATGGTTTGTGCCACTGCTGCTCTAAACTAACAGTAGCCTACTGGTGATTACCAAAATAATATTTTAGCTTTCTGTATTGGTTAGTCCTCCAATATGCGTAAGCTCTTTAGTAACTGTAGTAGACTATTTCTAATGCTATAATATAATTAGCTTTATAATGTTTATTTTTCAGATACCCAATTACAGTCAAAAAGTACATAAACAATGCCAGCAAGAATGCAAGCTGTTATGAAGGGCATAGGAGGCCATTTTTGTTATGTGAATAAATACTATTTAGTTGTTTAAGTTTATTTGCCAAATAAATGACAATAACAATTTTTTATTTAAACAATTTTTTGACAGATTCCTAAAATTCCTAAAAATGTTTTCTCTTTATTATGGCAGGTGGTCTAATAAATT
>NW_015557059.1:70321-73825 GCF_001515605.1 Sinocyclocheilus anshuiensis | reverse complement strand
CTGAGCGCAAAAACTTTCAGTTTACGGTCATATCCTTATGTATAAATGTCACAATTTCACGCGAGCATTTCCATTTTTGCATAAATGTCCATCCTGACAATCTGTGTTAAGTTTTAATCTTTACTGAATGAGCGGCGGATGCATGCACGCACGTCAGACAGACGGAAAAGAGACAATTAGTAATCAGCGCAAAAACATTCATTGTGCTGAAATATCTGTTATTGAAAGTTAAATCGAGCTTTAAAGATCAACATGCATTTAGAGTATTTTATGTGAGTAGGACCTGTAAGGGGATAACAGCGTGTAATTGTCTGAATATAAATATCAGACGCTTCATAACCGCCTTTAACAGAATAAAGAAATGACAGTATGTGATCAAAGTGATCAAAGTGAACGTGTTCCTGCAGAACATTACTCTTACCTGTTGGTTACAACTGAGTTATTCGTCTTTTATTCGTCCTTATTATATTTATTATTATTTTAATTTTTAATGTAGAGATTTAAACTATATTCAATACAGTGCCTAACAATTAAAAAAATTAAATTTATTAAAACAAATTTATGTAAGGTTTTTAACAAATTATGGTTTGTGCCACTGCTGCTCTAAACTAACAGTAGCCTACTGGTGATTACCAAAATAATCTTTCTGTTTTCTGTATTGGTTAGTCCTCCAATATGCGTAAGCTCTTTAGTAACTGTAGTAGACTATTCTATAATATATAATATAATTAGCTTTATAATGTTTATTTTTCAGATACCCAATTACAGTCAAAAAGTACATAAACAATGCCAGCAAGAATGCAAGCTGTTATGAAGGGCATAGGAGGCCATTTTTGTTATGTGAATAAATACTATTTAGTTGTTTAAGTTTATTTGCCCAATAAATGACAATAACATTTTTTTATTGAAACAATTTTTTGACATTCTAAAATTCCTAAAAATGTTTTCTCTTTATTATGGCAGGTGGTCTAATAAATTGTTAAGCACTATATGTTTTCATAGCATTCAGTTGGCAAGTTTGTTTGAAGCACATTGGGCAGAATGTGGAATAGTGTGTTTTTTGTAAAAAAAAAAGAAGATTTTTTGTTTACATCCGATTAATCGACAAAATAATCGACCAACTAATCGATTATCAAAATAATCGTTAGTTGCAGCCCTAGTACATTTATAGTTATGTTATTATATAATCTATCTATCTATCTATCTATCTATCTATGTATATACAGTCAGGTCCATATATATTTGGACACAGGCACAATTTTTATTATTTTAGCTGCTGACCAAACACAAGTTACAGTTATATAATGAATATGGGCTTAACAAACACAATTTACATTTATATAATGAATATGGGCTTAAAGTGCACACTCTGAGCTTTAATTTGAGGGCATTCACATTGGAGGAAAGGTTAAGGAATTACAGCTCTTTTTCAAGGGACCATAAGTAATTGGACAATTGACTCAAAAGCAGTTTCATGGTGACAATAACATTTTTTTATTGAAACAATTTTTTGACATTCTAAAATTCCTAAAAATGTTTTCTCTTTATTATGGCAGGTGGTCTAATAAATTGTTAAGCACTATATGTTTTCATAGCATTCAGTTGGCAAGTTTGTTTGAAGCACATTGGGCAGAATGTGGAATAGTGTGTTTTTTGTAAAAAAAAAAGAAGATTTTTTGTTTACATCCGATTAATCGACAAAATAATCGACCAACTAATCGATTATCAAAATAATCGTTAGTTGCAGCCCTAGTACATTTATAGTTATGTTATTATATAATCTATCTATCTATCTATCTATCTATCTATGTATATACAGTCAGGTCCATATATATTTGGACACAGGCACAATTTTTATTATTTTAGCTGCTGACCAAACACAAGTTACAGTTATATAATGAATATGGGCTTAAAGTGCACACTCTGAGCTTTAATTTGAGGGCATTCACATTGGAGGAAAGGTTAAGGAATTACAGCTCTTTTTCAAGGGACCATAAGTAATTGGACAATTGACTCAAAAGCAGTTTCATGGACAGGTGTGGGCTATTCCTTCGTTATTTCTACATCAATTAAGCAGGTAAAAGTTCTGGAGTTGATTCTACGTGTGGCATGTGCATTTGGAAGCTGTTGCTGTGAACCCACATCATGCAGTCAAAGGATCTCTCCATACAAGTGAAACAGACGATTGTTAGGCTTCAAAATCGAAACAAATCCATGAGAGAGATAGCAGGAACATTAGGAGCGGCCAAATCAACAGTTTGGTACAATCTGAGAAAAAAAGATCGCACTGGTGAGCTCGGAAACATAAAAAGTCCTGGATGTTCACGGAGGACAACAGTGGTGGATGATCGGAGAATCCTCTCCATGGTAAAGAAAAACCCTTTCACAACATCCAGCCAAGAGAAGAACACTCTCCAGGCAGACGGGTCACTGTCAAAGTCTACAATCAAGAGAAGACTTCACCAGAGCAAATACAGAGGCTTCATCACAAGGTGCAAACAAGGCCAGATTAGACTTTGCCAAAAAACATCTAAAAAAGCCAGACCACTTCTGGAAAAGCATTCTTTGGACGGCTGGAATTAAGATCAACCTGTTCCAGAATGACGGGAAGAAAATAGTCTGGAGAAGGCTTGGAACAGCTCATAATCCAAAGCACACACATCATCTGTGAAACATGGAGCAGTGTGATTCATGAGTGTGCATGGCTTCCAGTGGCACTGGGTTACTGGTGTTTAGTGATGACGAGACAGAGGACAGAAGCAGCCGGATGAATTCTGAAGTGTATAGAGATATACTGTCTGCCCAGATTCAGTCAAATGGAGCAAAGCTGATTGGACGGCGCTTCATAGTACAAATGAACGATGACCTAAAACACACAGCAAAAGCCACCCAGGAGTTTTTGAAAGTAATAAAGCGGAATATTCTGCAATGGCCAAGTCAATCTCCTGATTTCAACCCGAGTGAGCAGCATTTCACTCGCTGAAGACAAAACTAAAGGCAGAAAGACCCACAAACAAACAATAACTGAAGTCAGCTGCAGTAAAGACCTGGCAAAGCTTCACAAAGGAGGAAACCCAGTCTCTGCTGATGTCCATGAGTTCCAGACGTAAGGCAGTCATTGCTTGCAAAGGATTCTCAACAAAATATCAAAAATGAACATTTTATTTATGATCATATTTATTTGTCCAATTACCTTTGAGCCCCTGAAAATGGGGGGACTGTGTATAAAAATGGGTGTAATTCCTAAGCATTTTATGTTATATTATACTATAATACTATAATTATATAGTTATATAATTGCTGTGTTTGAATTGCACTTCAATTTCATCTTGATTGTTTTATTTTTAATTCTGTTCTGGTAGCATATAGAGCCGAAATTATGAAAATTGTGTCAGTGTCCAAATATATATGGACCTAACTGTGCATGTATAATATAATAAAAGTCTAGACATAAGTCAAAATTGTGAAATGCATGTATGTATATTATGTGTGTGTGTATATATA